>NC_030684.2:132627773-132707773 GCF_000004195.4 Xenopus tropicalis | reverse complement strand
GGGGGGATTATCTCACGCGGCGCTGGATGAGGGAATACAGATGATACAGTATGGCTGGAGCTTATATAAAAGCTGTTACACACATAAGTGTAGAACTGCACACATCTGCACATTTCCCACAATGCATTGGAGTGCTGTGGGATTGAAAATTCCTGCTCTTAATGGGTCACAAATGTTCAGTTACATTCCCATTGTTTCCCTGACATATATGATAGTGTTACTGGCTTCAGTCTTGCTTAAGCATCCATTGTTTCCAAGGGCGTCTGCTCACAACCTCCCATAGCCATCCTAGTCAAGCCACAGAGGATTGGGCAACTATAATTGGCCAGTAATGGAATAGTCCAGGCAACCTCTGCTTACAGTTTATATAGAGGGACCCAATAAAATACGTCCCTATAGGCAATCCCCTGTAGCGCGGTTAGGGGGTACAGTCTTTTGATCGTCACAGCTCCTCTTTCAGTAGATACCCTCCTGATTATCACAAGGATCCATCTCATCCAAATCACAGTAATAATGTGTTTTTTTCCCCATAGGGAGCAAATTATTATTTCCTCTTTACAAATCTACCATCGGCGTATGACACAAAGTTACAGAAATAAGCAATAAAATTAATAAAGGGGTTAAAAAGAAAAATGCTGTAGGGATCCAACTTTTTGTTTGATAATTGCTCATTGTCCATTTTCATTTAGACTGTTTGGAGGTTCATAGGCAAGAGAACCCCAACAGTTGCTGGCTTTCCTGGAGAAAATAGGGGAACCCCCTTGGATAAACCCAGGAACAGAGGAGGCCAAGGCTTTTGGGCCTGTGTTAATGGTGCTTTTCTGTTGCTTTCATTAGTGACCTGGCTGTGACTATACAATAGCCCCAACCATTATTACCTGTGAGCCACATTCAAATGTTGGGGAGCAACACAAGCATAGGGGGTGTCAAATAAGGGCTGTGATTGGCTATGGGGACTGGCAGCCTACAGGAGGTTCTGTTTGGCAGTACATCTGGTTTCTATGCAGCCAAAACTTCCTCAGCAACAACCAAGGGTTTGGGGAGCAACATGTTCCTCGCGAGCCACTGGTTGGGGATCAATGCTCAATAGTGATTGGAGGAAATTAAGCCCAATCATCGGTTAAACATTATAACTGTATTCCCCACCTCTCAGCCCTTTAGTAGTTGTTGATGTGACTTTCAATGCACTGTGGCCCTGCAGTCCATTCTGACCGTTGCCCAATCACATATAATGGCAGCTCTGACATCACTAAAGGGAAAGAGTCCTTTATGGGCTGTACACAGTAAAAACATGGGATTGGCTGCCAAGGAATGTGGAGTTGGGGGGGTGCAAGCCCCTAAAGGAAGAGCCTGACACATTCTTGGAAGCAGCATTGGAGCTTTAATTAAGAGACACTGAACAATGATGTCTGACTGCCAGACGGGAAACATCATTTCCGCTAAAACACACACACAAAAAACATTTTTACTATAATAGACAATAGCAATTAGAAGGAGGTGGGTAATAAACATTTTAAACCAGCTCTAGGTTGCTTAACCAACCACCAGGCCTAATCTGGGCCACCTATGAAAAAGTTTAAGAACCCCTGAATATTCTTGCACTGTATAGTGGTATTTATCTATATAGTGGGGGCGGCCATATTGTTTCATTCAGACAGTACAGAGTTTATTGACAGAACATTGTGTACCACTCATGGCCACTAGAGGTGCTGTTACTTTTTTTGTCCACGGGATACTATCAACCTCACCTCTGCTGACCATGAAGTATTGTAGGCCCCGCCCATATTTGAAATGTTTGTAAATATGAAAAGCTGGGAATATTCAGTGCAAAGAATAAGCTCCGCCTTCATTATTAATGGTCAGTTATTTCAGTTGCACTTTTATGTAATAAAAAAGGCTCATTGTTTGCACCAGGTCTAGTTACCCATAGCAACCAATCACACAGGGGACTAGTTAAAGTTAATTCTTCTCTGTACATCTGTATTTCTGCTTAGGAATGGGGGTGGCTGCAGACGAGCAGCACCCTTAGCAACCACCACTAGGGGGCACTGTCACTGTCACTGTCACCGTTGCCAATTACCTGATGATAGGCCTATGTGGCTACGGTCTCAACTACTTCTGTGCCAAAGCACTGGCATGATCACTGGGCTACCCCCAACTTTTACTATTGACCATGAACCCCCTAGGTCAGATGTTTACTTTGGGCAGTTTATTATAAGGATATCTCAGTAACCAGTAGCCAATCATGCTCAGGTAGCAATAACCGTCGCCTAGCGACCCTGGGTGGGATTCCGTAGAACTATGGGCAAAGGGGGTCCCAGTCAAGAAACCCATAACCCCCATTAAGGAATTTGCGTTCATTATTCCTACTGTATGAGTAGTAAAGGCTACGGCTGGTTGGTAAACAAATGACTGGGAACGTTGCCCAGATGATTCTATAGCCCTATAAAATCTTATAGAGTGGTGATTGGGGGTGAAAGGACTTTTTTGCCTGCCAGCACTTCCTTACCAACTCCCGCTCTAGGAGGGGTTATGGCTCCCTAGCCCAGGGGATACGGTGTAAATTCATTTGTGAGTTGTACTCCGGGGAGTTTCTGCACCCCACCCTGATGCCACGCCCTCTTTTTCTACTAAAAGGGAGTGGCAGGAGGGGCACTTTGAGAACCCCAGCTACTCCTTAAGTTTTGCCACAACTGCTTTCCTCTTAATATTCTTTTTGGCAAATTCAAATTCAAATAACTGTTAAGCCACACCCACAGTCAAGAAAGCCCCTCCCCCATTTAATGTCTGTAAATCAAGGCTGCCCCACCCAAACAGTACTTAATAGTTACCATATAACTGTACCAGCTTAGTTATTCCCTTCTGATCATATCTAGGCAAATACAGCCCAACAGAGACCATTCCATACCATAAACCATAAAGCCATTCCAGCATAGGGATTCCCCTGTACTAAGCACAATTCAGCAGGAACAGCCCCCTAAGTTTGCTCATAGCCTGTACAGAGAGATACCATAAAACTATGGCACATAGGGATCCCCCTGTACTAAGCACAATTCAGCAGGAACAGCCCCCTAAGTTTGCTCATAGCCCGTACAGAGAGATACCATAAAACTATGGCACATAGTGATTCCCCTGTACTAAGCACAATTCAGCAGAAACAGCCCCCTAAGTTTGCTCATAGCCTATACAGAGAGATACCATAAAACTATGGCAGCATAGGGATTCCCCTGTACTAAGCACAATTCAGCAGGAACAGCCCCCTAAGTTTGCTCATAGCCTGTACAGAGAGATACCATAAAACTATGGCAGCATAGGGATTCCTCTGTACTAAGCACAATTCAGCATGAACAGCCCCCTCACTTTGCTCAAAGCCTGTACAGAGAGATACCATAAAACTATGGCACATAGGGATTCCCCTGTACTAAGCACAATTCAGCAGGAACAGCCCCCTAAGTTTGCTCATAGCCTGTACAGAGAGATACCATAAAACTATGGCACATAGGGATTCCCCTGTACTAAGCACAATTCAGCAGGAACAGCCCCCTAAGTTTGCTCATAGCCTGTACAGAGAGATACCATAAAACTATGGCAGCATAGGGATTCCTCTGTACTAAGCACAATTCAGCAGGAACAGCCCCCTAAGTTTGCTCATAGCCTGTACAGAGAGATACCATAAAACTATGGCAGCATAGGGATTCCTCTGTACTAAGCACAATTCAGCAGGAACAGCCCCCTAAGTTTGCTCATAGCCTGTACAGAGAGATACCATAAAACTATGGCACATAGGGATTCCCCTGTACTAAGCACAATTCAGCAGGAACAGCCCCCTAAGTTTGCTCATAGCCTGTACAGAGAGATACCATAAAACTATGGCACATAGGGATTCCCCTGTACTAAGCACAATTCAGCAGGAACAGCCCCCTAAGTTTGCTCATAGCCTGTACAGAGAGATAAAACCATCCCTATAAGAACCCCTCGTGTCGCTATTTACACGTCTGGGAGGCTATGGGCAAACGATTCACTTAGTGCAAGTGCTGCTCCTGCTGATGAGTGATTTATTGCCCCGGAATGGAAGCTTGTAAACACACAGCAGGAAATAGTGCAGCTTGTTATCAGCTCCGCACAAGCACAGGTGCCCACCCTGAGGTGCCCATATTAAAAGGAGGGGCAGTTTGTTAAAACCAGTTTGCCATAGCACCTCTAAGGGGTTTAGTTACCCTTTAAAACCGTATGCATCCTGCTTGGCTCACTAGCAGCCAGTTTTCCATATAGCGCATGGCTGCATAGGAGGCAGTGCAGCCTGCAGAATGCTGCTTAGGGAATGGCTATGTAGCCCAGCAGGATGTTGATTCAATATGTGTCCGGTGTTAAATGGGGTCATTTGGCATGCTGTGTAGAGTGCTGACAGCACATAAAAAGATTGATTGGTTGCTATGGGCTATTAGACCATAGCAACCAAATTTCAAGAAAAACTGGAGCATGACAAACAAATACCATTTGCAACTTGTATTAGAAGTGCAAACAGTTTGGCTCTGCACAGGGTCATTTTCCCTGTCACCAATAAGAGTGAAGACACACTGAGCTACTTAGTAGCAGCTACTTTTTCATGGCTACTAAATCCCCTGCCATAGACAAAACTAAGAATTGCCTCTGCTGAAACACACGTAGAGACAATTATCAGTAAATGATCAGCATTGTCTATTTTAGTAGCCGTGACAAGTAGCTGCTACTAGTAGCTCTGTGTGTCTTCACCCTAAGAGCAAAGGAACACTGAGCTACTTAGTAGCAACTACTTTTTCACGGCTACTAAACCCCAGAAATTCCCCTGCCATAGACACTACTGAGAATTGCCTCTGCTAAAACACACGGAGAGATGATTATCAGTAAACGATCAGCGTTATCTCTGTGTGTCTTCACCCTGATAGCGAAGACACACTTAGCTACTTAGTAGCAGCTACTTTTTCATGGCTACTAAATACCCTGCCATAGACAATACAGAGAATTGCCTCTGCTAAAACACACGGAGAGACAATTATCAGGAAATGATCAGCGTTGTTTATTTTAGTAGCCGTGACAAGTAGCTGCTACTAGTAGCTCTGTGTGTCTTCACCCTGAGGGCGAAGACACACTCAGCAGCTACTTTTTGACAGCTACTAAACTCCAGAAAATCCCAAACCATAGACAATACAGAGAATTACCTCTGCTAAAACACACGTAGAGACTTTATCAGTAAATGATCAGCATTGTCTATTTTAGTAGCTGCTACTAGTAGCTCCATGTGTCTTCACCCTAAGAGCGATGACACACTGAGCAGCTACTTTTTGACAGCTACTAAACTCCAGAAAATCCCCTGCCATAGACAATACTGAGAATTGCCTCTGCTAAAACACACGTAGAGACTTTATCAGTAAATGATCAGCATTGTCTATTTTAGTAGCTGCTACTAGTAGCTCCATGTGTCTTCACCCTAAGAGCGATGACACACTGAGCAGCTACTTTTTGACAGCTACTAAACTCCAGAAAATCCCCTGCCATAGACAATACTGAGAATTGCCTCTGCTAAACACACATAGAGACAATTATCAGTAAATGATCAGCATTGTCTATTTTAGTAGCCGTGACAAGTAGCTGCTACTAGTAGCTCCGTGTGTCTTCACCCTGAGGGCAGCTGCAGGTACAAGTCATAGCAGCCATGCATGAGCATCCAAGAGGATAAATAGATTGCAAGCTCTTGTGGACAGGTGGCTACTAACACCTGTTACGGCCGGCGAGCCACACTTACTTGGGTAGCGAAAGTAGAAGTCGTTCTCCGCGTTTTGGACGCTGTGGTTGCGCATCTCATCGTGCCACTGCTTGGCATCGCTCTCGTGGTCGTAGCGCACAAACACAGCGAAGAGGATGATAGTGATGAATTCGAGGAGGAGGCAGAATACGGGCAGCTTAATCCGCATGTTGGTGGAGTAGCCCGTCATGGTGGCAGCGCCGGCAGGCTCAGTGCATAGGAGAGGGGCCGGGAGGGAAGGGACCAGCCTCGCACACACAGGGCAGATGGAGAAGTGAGAGGAGCCCCGGCCAATACAATCAGATCACTCCTGGGCTGGTTTTTTTTTTTTTTCAAGCAAAACTTTTTTTCTTGTTCCCGCCCTGTAATAGAACTTGCCTGTCCCACAAACTCACACCCACTCACACCCACTCACACCCACTCACACCCACTTACACGGGGAAAGTGCTGCACCGACGAGACTCCAAAGGTCTCCTGGACTCACACCAGACGGAAACCATGAACCTGCTGCTGCTCACAGAGCGTCACTATAATCTCACCTTTAGGCTACACAGGCGTTATATATAATATGGCTTGTGTTTATACCTGAATCAACACCTGCCCTGCCCTGCTTTATGGCTGAGATTCTAGCTATCTGTATAACAGAGCATTCTGTCACAGTGGTACAGATCCTATCTGATCCCCCCATTGTAAGCAGCAGTCCTGCCCTGCTTTATGGCTGAGATTCTAGCTATCTGTATAACAGAGCATTCTGTCACAGTGGCACAGATCCTATCTGATCCCCCCCATTGTAAGCAGCAGTCCTGCCCTGCTTTATGGCTGAGATTCTAGCTATCTGTATAACAGAGCATTCTGTCACAGTGGCACAGATCCTATCTGATCCCCCCCATTGTAAGCAGCAGTCCTGCCCTGCTTTATGGCTGAGATTCTAGCTATCTGTATAACAGAGCATTCTGTCACAGTGGCACAGATCCTATCTGATCCCCCCCATTGTAAGCAGCAGTCCTGCCCTGCTTTATGGCTGAGATTCTAGCTATCTGTATAACAGAGCATTCTGTCACAGTGGCACAGATCCTATCTGATCCCCCCATTGTAAGCAGCAGTCCTGCCCTGCTTTATGGCTGAGATTCTAGCTATCTGTATAACAGAGCATTCTGTTACAGTGGCACAGATCCTATCTGATCCCCCCATTGTAAGCAGCAGTCCTGCCCTGCTTTATGGCTGAGATTCTAGCTATCTGTATAACAGAGCATTCTGTCACAGTGGCACAGATCCTATCTGATCCCCCCCATTGTAAGCAGCAGTCCTGCCCTGCTTTATGGCTGAGATTCTAGCTATCTGTATAACAGAGCATTCTGTCACAGTGGCACAGATCCTATCTGATCCCCCCATTGTAAGCAGCAGTCCTGCCCTGCTTTATGGCTGAGATTCTAGCTATCTGTATAACAAAGCAGTCTGTCACAGTGGCACAGATCCTATCTGATCCCCATTGTAAGCAGCAGTCCTGCCCTGCTTTATGGCTGAGATTCTAGCTATCTGTATAACAGAGCATTCTGTCACAGTGGTACAGATCCAATCTGATCCCCCCATTGTAAGCAGCAGTCCTGCCCTGCTTTATGGCTGAGATTCTAGCTATCTTTCTATCCCAAAGGGGGAAGTCATCACTAACCTTCTATCCTAGCCTACAATCTATTGAGCTTTACTGTCCCTTAGAACTTCACAGTTTCCACCTCTTAGTTCCCCTGTAAATACAGCTGTGGGACTGTGCATTAAGGAACTACAATGAATTCTAGAGGGTGGGAAGGCTTCCCTACAGTGGGTGCTCCCCATCTCTATCTGTGGATTTATTATATTTGGACTGAAATGTTGCTTCCAATGTAACAAGGACCTTTGGGCCTCTATGGACTCTAGTAGGTGAGGAATATATTGTTGAATAATTTTAATCCACAGAAGACATAGGAAGGGTCTATGGTGGTGGAAATGGGACGTTACTAAGGATTGTGCTGAGAACTGGTGGCTGACAATGTGACCCAGCAAATTATCAGGGATATATTCCTTTGAGGTTTGGATGAACACTACATTCCTTTTGCACTGATTAATGATAGCCTGTGAAATATTTCCCTCAAGCTGGAGAATATCTACTGAGCAACATACATTATAAGGCCTAGGTAGGTGCACATCTGCCTGCCCAACACCCCATTCTACAACCATTCCATTAACACCATTAATATGAAGTTAATCTTCTCTTTGCTCATAAATCAACCCTCAGTATTTTGCCCAGTTCCCTCTACTCCTCTGGGAGATGGCGGGATTTGCTCTTATCCATAAGGAAGAGATTAGGCACCAATACTGGGGATCAGGCCTGGCTCCCTGTCCATCCCAAAGATATTCAGCTGGATTTAGGTCAGGGCTCTGTGAAGGCAAGTCAAGTTCTTCCAATCCCATCTTAGCAAACCAGTTCTGTATGGACCTCATTTTAGCACCTCATTTTAGGACCAGACATCGCCCCAAAACTGTTGAGCAAAGTAAGAAGCATGGAATTGTCAGGAATGTCTCTGTAGGATTTAGTGGCACCTGTGTTGGAGCTCATGGCTGTGGATTTAGTGGACATTGCCAATAATTAGACTCCACATCCAGGTCATGTATCAGGGGATTCTTGGCCATGGTTGACTAGACTGGGGTCACTGTAGACACCCATGATTCTGCTAAAGGATTCAGCAGAGCTCTAATATATATTCTATTATTAACCCTATTGGCTTCTTTGAAGAAGGGAAATAATTCATGTGAACACCGAGCCTATAAGTTTGTGCATCCTCAAGAGGAGGGGTACAATGCAATGTGTGATTGATATCTTCCTAACCCTCGGCACTCCAACAATCAAGATCCCATGGGTGCTGAGATTAAGGCTACTATCTTCAAGATCCTCCCAAACCAACACCAATTCATTTGATACAGACTCGGAACCCCCAGATCCAGATCCAAACAATTTAGAGATGTGATCTGCTGTGTACACAAATTCACTATAAAGGAAGACATATGTAGAGCGCTATAAATACCAGGACTATGAAATTGCCATATTCCAAGATTGGGCGTGGCTAACAATACAACAGCGCCGTGCCCTCAGACCTCATACTACCGCTCTGGGAAGTAAAAACATAGCTTACAGATGGGGCTTTCCATTTGCTCTCACTGCAGTGAAAGACGGAAAACAATATACTTTGAAGGAACCAGAAGGAACAGACGAGTTCTGCCACTTTTTAGGTTTGCCCATAATAGATCTTAAAGAATGGAGAGATCTAGCCTACAACTGAGATCCACTAGAGCAGGGGTCCCCAACCGCCGGGACGCGGACCAGTACTGGGCCATGGGCGGCTTTCAAGTGGGCCGCCTCTGTTCTTGCCCGCAGTTCTTGTTCTTGGCCCCAGGGCCAAATGATCACATTTTTTTTTTTAATAACATGCCCGTAGGTGGGGATATCGGGTGCAGATCGCCAAGCGAGCGGATCTCAGCGTGTATGGGGACCTTAAGGGAAAAGAAAAGGGGAGGACAGTGGAAAGAGGGGAAGGAGAAGAAGCGGAGGAGAGTAAAGAAGAGAAGATAGGACTATCAATTCATTTGATACATAACCCATCTACAAGACAACTTGCCCTTACTCTGGTTAGGCCTAAGTCCCTGGTTTACCCCAACCCAGACACACATTATTCAATGGGAGTCTCTTACCCCTGGCTCAGTCCTTCTTGAGGGGCATCCACGACTCTGGGGACTCACGCCTTGTCCTGGTTCCACATGTAACCAATAGAAACATGCCTGTACATCAAATATAAAACAGATGGGACTAGGGGGGCCCAATAGACTGCGGACTTACCCCTGCCTTTTATAGTGCCAGGGTCACCTGGTCTTGTCTTCCACATGTAACTCCTAGAAACATGCCCGTACATCAGATATATAACCAATAATGGGGCTACATTGAGTGATTTCAAAGGAAAACCCTTTCCCTTACACTTTAGGGGGACACTAAATCAAGTTGCACACATTTTTTTTTTTTAAATTGGGTTACATTTCCCTTTTGTTTCCTCTGGTCGGGGGGGGGAGTTAAACATATTGCTCTGGTTCTTTACTACAAGCATGTAAAGCATTTCTGTATCATAAGATAGGAACTTTCCAGCTCGTATATCAGCCTCACATGAGACCGGTTTAAGGGTATAGAACAAATACATTAAAATGAATTCAATATTCTCCGTTAGCTGATGGAATTTCCTGTTTGGGATGGGTAGAGGTTCGGGGGATCGCCCAGCTAACAATGCCTCCATTTTAGCCGAGTGGCCGTTGAAGGCGTTTGGATACTTTCTCCAATCAGAACAACCCCTGGCTGCTCCATACAGATACAGAGATATCAGGGCATCTTGTAAATGGGGGAAAAAAAGAACTATAATACTTCATATAAGTTGTACTTAGATACTAATGAAATACAGACTCCATATCCTAATCATCAATCTTTTATGAAATTTATGATTTTATGAAAAAATATTTAATAAAGGTCCAATAGAAATGCATGTTCACTCTAAAGCAATTGCATATATAGATATTTTTCTCCTGTTTTGTTTCTCAGTTGGGTTTTGACTGCAAATTGAGACTTGCCCGTGTAGCTATTGTCTCCCTCATTTCCTCCCCAGGCCTCCTATTGTGTTATAATACCCTTACAATACATGATTAGTAGGTATGGGCTAGCAGCCTAAGGGCTCCACCTAGGCCTATAGCACACAAAGAGCTTTGACTGCGGCTGCCAACTGGCGTTCAAATGGCACAATGGGCATTTTCATCACTGGCAACTGGTGGAAAACAATGATGGTCAAAATACCATGACCATCATTGTTTTCCACCAGTTGCCAGTGATGAAAATGCCCATTGTGCCATTTGAATGAATGTTACTGGGGCTGAATACTTTCAGTAATGTCACTTTGCAGGTATAGAGTTATCAGTAACAACTCCCTCCATCTTTTCCACATTCTGTACAGAAACATACAACTGTAGCATAGATATCCCCTGTACTAAGCTCAATTTAGTAGGAACAGCCCCCCAGTGTCGGACTGGAATGCCAGGGGCCCACCAGAAAACCTTAGACCCTAGGCCCACTCTCCAAACTATATTTCCTCCTTTCCCCACCCATAGTGATGAGCGAATCTGTCGTGAAACGGCGAAAAATTCGTCAAATGCATTTGTCACGCAATTTTTTTTTCGCCCGTGTCTTTTTTGTCGCTTGCATCTATTTTTTGTCGCCCGCATCTATTTTTTTGCCGCCCGTGTTTTTTTGACGCGACCGTGACCAAATTGATGCGACCACACCTAATTTGACGCGTAAAAAAAAAAATTCCGCACAACGCATTTTTCCGCGCTGAAGTTTCGTAAAACAATTTGCCAATGGCAAAATGCGGAAATTCACTGAGAATCCATGCCTGGCGAAAAAAAACGCTCATCACTACTCGCCCAACCTCTTTATTCTCCCAGTCTATTTTATTTACATGCTAGCATCTATCCTTACATCTATTTCTCCTCTTTCTTCCCATACAGAAATAGGGAATGACCATGAAACAGGCCAAATGGTCAGGAGCAGGAGGGCCCACTGACACCTGGGGCCACCGGGAGTTTTCCTGGTATCCTGGTTGGCCGGTCCGACACTGCAGCCCCCTATGACTGCCCACGGCCCACAGGCACCATATATCTATGCCTGTATGGGTATTCCCTTTGCCAGTGGTTTCCAAACTGTGGGGCTGGAACACCTGGGGGCCAGTTAGGGTAGAATTGGGGAGAATGGTCCTTTGGTCTGCTAGATAGCTTAAAAAGCCCAGCATGAAGGTCAGTTAGGGTGAGATTTGGTGTGAATTTGTATCTACTTTCCTAGATATTCATGGAACTGTAGCCAAATGACCAATGAGCTAAGGGGGACCTGACCAAAGGTTGGATCTTCAAGGGGGGACTTGAACTGAAACATTTTGACAGCCGCTACCATTCATTAGAAACAGCCCCCCCACGTTCACAGCCTGTTCATAAACATGTCATAAAATGAGCATAGATAACCCCTGTACTAAGCTCAGTTTAGTAGGAACAGCCCCTATGATTGCCCACGGCCCACAGGCACCATATTTCTATGCCAGTATGGGTTTACCCTTTGCCAGTGGTTTCCAAACTGTGGGGCTGGACCACCTGGCGGGTAGAATTGGGTAGAATGGTCCTTTGGTCACATAGATGGCCCTAAAAAGCCCAGCTTGAAGGTCAGTTAGGGTGAGATTTGGGGTGAATATGTATCTACTTTCATAGATATTCATGGAACTATGGGTAAACGACCAATGCATTTCTTTTATGATCTAAGGGGGATCTGACTAAAGGTTGGATCTTCAAGGGGGGGGCTTGAACTGAAACATTTTGACAGCTGCTACCATTCATTAGAATCAGCCCCCCCATGTTCACAGCCTGTTCATAAACATGTCATAAAATGAGCACAAGTCCAATATTCCCCTACTTTAACAGGGACACTCGATTATCTAACAACTGATTTCCACAGCCGATTTCACTAAACTAAATAACATAAGGATGTCACAAGATCCATTCGCCAGTACCATGAATGAATAAACAAATGTTAAAAAAGTTAAGCAAACAAATCACAAAGCCTGGGTTTGTGCCAGTAAATTGCCTGGGAATGTCACAAGACCACGAACATGAAGCAATTAAAGCCCTGAAATAATATGGGGAAATGTAATACAAGTCATACACTGGAAAAAAAATGGAACAGGTATGGGATCCATTATCCGGAAACCCGTTATTCAGAACAGCCCTATTGAGTTTATTTCATGGTTAAATGATTCCCTTTTCTCTGTAATAATAAAACAGTACCTGGACTTGATCCCAACTAAGATATAATTACCCCTTATTGGGGGCAGAACAGCCCTATTGGGTTTATTTAATGGTTAAATGATTCCCTTTTCTCTGTAATAATAAAACAGTACCTGTACTTGATCCCAACTAAGATATAATTACCCCTTATTGGGGCAGAACAGCCCTATTGGGTTTATTTAATGGTTAAATGATTCCCTTTTCTCTGTAATAATAAAACAGTACCTGTACTTGATCCCAACTAAGATATAATTACCCCTTATTGGGGCAGAACAGCCCTATTGGGTTTATTTAATGGTTAAATGATTCCCTTTTCTCTGTAATAATAAAACAGTACCTGTACTTGATCCCAACTAAGATATAATTACCCCTTATTGGGGGCAGAACAGCCCTATTGGGTTTATTTCATGGTTAAATGATTCCCTTTTCTCTGTAATAATAAACAGTACCTGTACTTGATCCCAACTAAGATATAATTACCCCTTATTGGGGGCAGAACAGCCCTATTGGGTTTATTTCATGGTTAAATGATTCCCTTTTCTCTGTAATAATAAAACAGTACCTGTACTTGATCCCAACTAAGATATAATTACCCCTTATTGGGGGCAGAACAGCCCTATTGGGTTTATTTAATGGTTAAATGATTCCCTTTTCTCTGTAATAATAAAACAGTACCTGTACTTGATCCCAACTAAGATATAATTACCCCTTATTGGGGCAGAACAGCCCTATTGGGTTTATTTAATGGTTAAATGATTCCCTTTTCTCTGTAATAATAAAACAGTACCTGTAATTGATCCCAACTAAGATATAATTACCCCTTATTGGGGCAGAACAGCCCTATTGGGTTTATTTAACGGTTAAATGATTCCCTTTTCTCTGTAATAATAAAACAGTACCTGTACTTGATCCCAACTAAGATATAATTACCCCTTATTGGGGCAGAACAGCCCTATTGGGTTTATTTAACGGTTAAATGATTCCCTTTTCTCTGTAATAATAAAACAGTACCTGTACTTGATCCCAACTAAGATATAATTACCCCTTATTGGGGCAGAACAGCCCTATTGGGTTTATTTCATGGTTAAATGATTCCCTTTTCTCTGTAATAATAAAACAGTACCTGTACTTGATCCCAACTAAGATATAATTACCCCTTATTGGGGCAGAACAGCCCTATTGGGTTTATTTAACGGTTAAATGATTCCCTTTTCTCTGTAATAATAAAACAGTACCTGTACTTGATCCCAACTAAGATATAATTACCCCTTACATTTACACTCCCGCAGGCAGAAGCGGGCACTGGTAGCTCTCACCAATTCCAGTTATGTGGGCCATGCCATTGGCAATGGGGTCGGTGGTGAGAATTGGATGGGGGTAGTGGTGACCAGGGTGGTGGGCCCTTGGGTTAGTATCTCCAGTGGGCCCCAGAAATGGCTAATAGTTAGTGTAGTGCCTCCTAGAGAGCAATGGAACGAGCTGACTAAGGAACAGAAACCAAGTCATGGAACCTTATGGGATTCTCTCATTGCTAAGTAGAAATGGGCTGTGTTCTCAGGTTCTTCCCTCTAGCGGGAAGATGATATGAGGAAGAGTAAATACATACACCGGCCTCCTCTATAACTATTCTTTAGTTGGTTTGTAGTAACATGAGCAGGTGTTGCCCTACTTAAGTCATCAATGAACATCACCTGTGGGTTCTTGGCATCTAATTTCTTGAGTCCATAACCAGTTTTCTCCTGAATTCTACATACAACTGCCCAGAGGATGTCCCCCACCATGATATGTTTGTAACCCTTTCATGGCAGCAAATACAGGTATAGGACCCGTTATCCAGAATGCTTGGGACCAAGGGTATTCTGGATAAGGGGTCTTTCCGTAATTTGGATCTCCATACCTTACGTTTACTAAAAAATCAATAAAACATTAATTAAACCCAATAGGATTGTTTTTCATCCAATAAGGGTAATTATACAGTATCTTAGTTGGGATCAAGTACAGGTACTGTTTTATTATTACAGAGAAAAGGGAATCATTTAACCATTAAATAAACCCAATAGGGCTGTTCTGCCCCAATAAGGGGTAATTATATCTTAGTTGGGATCAAGTACAGGTACTGTTTTATTATTACAGAGAAAAGGGAATCATTTAACCATGAAATAAACCCAATAGGGCTGTTCTGCCCCAATAAGGGGTAACTATATCTTAGTTGGGATCAAGTACAGGTACTGTTTTATTATTACAGAGAAAAGGGAATCATTTAACCATTAAATAAACCCAATAGGGCTGTTCTGCCCCCAATAAGGGGTAATTATATCTTAGTTGGGATCAAGTACAGGTACTGTTTTATTATTACAGAGAAAAGGGAATCATTTAACCATTAAATAAACCCAATAGGGCTGTTCTGCCCCCAATAAGGGGTAATTATATCTTAGTTGGGATCAAGTACAGGTAGTGTTTTATTATTACAGAGAAAAGGGAATCATTTAACCCTGAAATAAACCCAATAGGGCTGTTCTGCCCCCAATAAGGGGTAATTATATCTTAGTTGGGATCAAGTACAGGTACTGTTTTATTATTACAGAGAAAAAGGAATCATTTAACCATTAAATAAACCCAATAGGGCTGTTCTGCCCCAATAAGGGGTAATTATATCTTAGTTGGGATCAAGTACAGGTACTGTTTTATTATTACAGAGAAAAGGGAATCATTTAACCATTAAATAAACCCAATAGGGCTGTTCTGCCCCAATAAGGGGTAATTATATCTTAGTTGGGATCAAGTACAGGTACTGTTTTATTATTACAGAGAAAGGGAATCATTTAACCATTAAATAAACCCAATAGGGCTGTTCTGCCCCAATAAGGGGTAATTATATCTTAGTTGGGATCAAGTACAGGTACTGTTTTATTATTACAGAGAAAAGGGAATCATTTAACCATTAAATAAACCCAATAGGGCTGTTCTGCCCCCCAATAAGGGGTAATTATATCTTAGTTGGGATCAAGTACAGGTACTGTTTTATTATTACAGAGAAAAGGGAATCATTTAACCATTAAATAAACCCAATAGGGCTGTTCTGCCCCCAATAAGGGGTAATTATATCTTAGATGGGATCAAGTACAGGTACTGTTTTATTATTACAGAGAAAAGGGAATCATTTAACCATTAAATAAACCCAATAGGGCTGTTCTGCCCCAATAAGGGGTAATTATATCTTAGTTGGGATCAAGTACAGGTACTGTTTTATTATTACAGAGAAAAGGGAATCATTTAACCATTAAATAAACCCAATAGGGCTGTTCTGCCCCAATAAGGGGTAATTATATCTTAGTTGGGATCAAGTACAGGTACTGTTTTATTATTACAGAGAAAAGGGAATCCTTTAACCATTACATAAACCCAATAGGGCTGTTCTGCCCCCAATAAGGGGTAATTATATCTTAGTTGGGATCAAGTACAGGTACTGTTTTATTATTACAGAGAAAAGGGAATCATTTAACCATGAAATAAACCCAATAGGGCTGTTCTGCCCCCAATAAGGGGTAATTATATCTTAGTTGGGATCAAGTACAGGTACTGTTTTATTATTACAGAGAAAAAGGAAATCAGTTTTAAAATTCTGAATTATTTGATTAAAATGGAGTCTATGGGAGACCGGCTTTCCGTAATTCGGAGCTTTCTGGATAATGGGTTTCCGAATAAGGGATCCCATACCTGTACCATATCTGAGGTGCTCTCCAGATGGAGCAATGGTACATTGGTGACTATCTCTTAACTGGGCCTCACAAGGTAGTGGAGAAAAAGGAGGACTGTAGTTGGACCAGTGGTGTAACTACTCTCTACTCTGCGCCGGGGCCCCCTGCCCTGAAGAGGTTGAGCCACATGCTCCCTCCCATTATATAAACCATAGAAAAGATTTGGTCCCTAGATCCCTAGGACCTGCCATTTTGGCCTATATTATCCTGTACAATAAAATGCAAATTTCTTATTTATTATGTATGTATCTGCAAGTTTTATGGCTAACATAATTTCTAATATAAGCAAGAAAAATAATCCTCCATCCCTATAAGCATATACTGTAAAGCCTTGAGCAAACAACGGGTTTGGGAACTTATTTCCTGAACATTCCATGTTCCCTCTTAGTGTTTATATTGCTTTTGTGTATATTATATCTACAGTAATGTGATCTGCATGAATAATAATCAGTGTGCATAAGAATCAAATGGAGATTGACAGGGGTTCCATATTACGGTAAATGCCCCGGGCCTGGTTCTTAGTGGGGCCCCACAGCAGTAGGTTGGGTAGTAAGAAGCCTATTTATCACAGTTGGACATAAAAAAAGGTGTAGAGAAAACATCAGTGTTTTTATGCCATTTTTTGCCTTCAATATAAATAGCTGTGTGAATTTTCCCATTGACTTGAATGAGTTACACCATCAAATAATGGAGTAAAACAATAACATTTAATACTACACTCAGGTGGCATAGAAGAAAAAAACACACCATTAAAAATGCCATTTATTTAACACTGTTGTTTACACAGTTTGAATCATTTCATACAACATGATAAATGGGTCCCTAAGTGCAAGATGACAACAGTAGATAAGCATGATGTTAGTAGGTATTATATCTTTCATTTATTTATGACAACAAAGATGGGAAAAATGGTGGCAGTACAGTAAGATGGAGACAGTAGAGTAAGATGGTGACAGTAGGGTAAGATGGTGACAGTAGGGTAAGATGGTGACAGTAGGATAAGATGGAGACAGTAGAGTAAGATGGAGACAGTAGAGTAAGATGGTGACAGTAGGGTAAGTTGGAGACAGTAGAGTAAGATGGTGACAGTAGGATAAGATGGATTCAGTAGAGTAAGAGGGCAATAATAGAGTAAGATGAAAATAGTAGGGTAAGATTAAGACAGAAGGGTAAAATGGTGACAGTAGGGTACGATGGAGACAGTAGGGTAAGATGAAGACAGTAGAGGAAGATGGAGATAGCAGGGTAAGATGGAGTCAGTAGGTAAGATGGAGACAGGAGGGTAAGATGGAGACAGCAGGGTAAGATGGAGATAGCAGGGTAAGATGGAGTCAGTAGGTAAGATGGAGACAGGAGGGTAAGATGGAGACAGTAGGGTAAGATGGAGATAGCAGGGTAAGATGGAGTCAGTAGGTAAGATGGAGACAGGAGGGTAAGATGGAGACAGTAGGGTAAGATGGAGATAGCAGGGTAAGATGGAGTCAGTAGGTAAGATGGAGACAGGAGGGTAAGATGGAGACAGTAGGGTAAGATGGAGATAGCAGGGTAAGATGGAGTCAGTAGGTAAGATGGAGACAGTAGGGTAAGATAGAGACAGTAGGGTAAGATGGTGACAGTAGGTAAGATGAAGACAGTAGGGTAAGATGAAGACAGTAGGCTAAGATGGAGATAGCATGGTAAGATGGAGACAGCAGGGTAAGATGGAGTCAGTAGGTAAGATGGAAACAGTAGGGTAATATGAGAGTAATATGAGAGTAAGATGGTGACAGTTGGGTAAAATGGTCACACTACGGTAAGATGGTGACAGTAGGTAAGATGGAGACAGTAGGGTAATATGGTGACAGTTGGGTAAGATGGTGACAGTAGGGTAATATGGTTGAGAAAGGGTCCGGAGGGTCCCGAAACATTGCTCTTTGCTTGTTTATATGTACTTGGGCAAATAAAATACAATTTTTTCACGGCTTGGATCTTCAGTGTGCTACTGGATTTTTTTGCTGTTGGATATTGACCCCCATGCAAGGTGAGGTTCTTCCAGTATTTGCACCTGATACCCGTTTGGGTAAGTTAACAGAGAGTTGAGCTCCCCAATACTGCTATTGCAGTAGGGTAATATGGTGACAGTTGGGTAAGAGAGTGACAGTAGGGTAAGATGGAAACAGTAAGTTAAGAAAGATGGAGTCAGTAGGGTACGATGGTGCCAGTAGGTAAGATGGAGTCAGTAGAGTAAGATGGTGACAGAAGGTAAGAGGGAGACAGTAGTGTATGATAGTCTCTATGGGAGAAGAAGGTGAGTGCAGGAAAGTGGCAGTAGGTCAACATGGTGATATTAGGATAAGATGGTTACTGTGGGAGAAGATGGTGACTGCAAGATGGTGACAGTAGGGCAAGATAGTGACAGTAAGGAAGGATAGTAACAATAAGGTAAGGTAGTGGAGTAATATGTGGAATGTTCTGCAAGATGGTGACAGAATGGTAAAATGGTGACCAAAGGGAAGATCAGCAAATGTAGGCCAAGATGGTGACAGTAGGGAAAATATGTGATAGATAGTTACAGTAGAGAAGGATGGCAACCAAAGTGTAGCTACCATGGGCCAAGATGGCGACAGAAGGGCAAGATAATTACAGTAGGGGGGAATTGTGACTAAGGTATGATGGTGACATAAGAGGGTGACAGTAACATAGGAAGTTTTGCAAGCCAGTGGCAGTAGGGCAAGATAGTTACAGAAGGGAAGGATGATGCCAGAAAGGTGAGATTGAGAAGGTTTTGTGGAGCATGATGGTGGTCAAAGGCAAAGGAAGCAACCGCTGGCCAAAATGGTGACAGTAGGGTCACAAGATAAAGAAGGATAGGCACAATGGTTACAGGAGAGCAACATGGAGTCAGTGGCGCAGGATGGTGGCAAAAGGCAGTTACAGAGCAAGATAGGGTTAATAATGATGTTGCCCATCTCTTTGTTCTATGCTGCTGGGGTGGCTAAAGCAACTTAAAACCAACACTGAAGGTAAATAAGACAGGGAGTCCTATTGAACTAAATAATGGGGCGCCCCACTACTAATGATAGATCTGAAATCACAGACTTGTTAAACTCCCATTCCCCTAATGTAACCCCCCCCCCACCCAAACCCAGTCTCCCAGTCACGCTCTATCCCGTGCCTTCTCTCCTTGCACCACCAAACATCCATTTAACCTTCATGTCAACTGGCTCCTTTAAACCTTTACTGGATTCTGTATTTACATGTAAACAGCCAGGAAATTACTGATTAACCTTTGCAATGTCCCCAACTGAATGGCTCCATTACCGTATCCGAGCAGTTGAACAGGGCTGGATGTACCGGGCCCTCAATGTCATTTCCAAACTATTTCCCGGCACGTTACGGATGGAGCTGCTCTCATTAAAATGATATGAAACACATTTCTCTGAGTGAATCTGTTTTTATAGATATATAATACTTAGGCTTGCCCATACCACCCCTTAGCTAAAGTTACATAGCCTTAACATTTTATAAGCCAGGTAAAATTCAATACAAAACATAATAAATACACACACGTATGCATTATTGACTTTGTGACCTGAAGGTCCAACGGAAACTCGGGGTGTTATACAAGTGGCAACTATGACGTCTTTTGTAGTTTTCCCTTTGGTAATCATATTGATGCTGTTAGTGGGTGATTAGACTGCAGATTGGGCATCACCAATATAAAGGGTTACTGCCCTAGAGTCTCCATCTTGCTCCATTGCCACCATCTTGCTCTCCAGTACTTGCTGATCCTCCTTTATTCCTTCCTACATCTGTTGAATGTTGATATTGTGAGACCCAAAAAGTTTCTCCTTTTAATATTCCCTAAATACAGCTTCAATTGTAGGGAGAGCAAAGTGTACCCCGTTTAGTGCAATTCATACATACAGTAGAATACATACATGGAGCTAACCTATAGATCAGGGGTCCCCAAACTTCTAACCCAAGGGGCCGGATCAAAGGCCCCTCAGACTGTTGGGGGACCTGACCACCATCACCAGCACCCCTCCCCCCCGCTGCCGGGGGGGAGGGGTGCTGGTGAATTAGCCCACATCCTCTTTCATATCCCGCCCACCGCCGCCATCAAACCAGACTGTTCACAACTCCTCCCCCCGGCACTGAGTCCTACCTGTACCAGTTCCCCCAGTCCGTCCTTCATCTCAGCTCCCCTGTGCCACTCCCTGCTGAGTCCTCTCTCTCCACTGCCAGGTGGGAGGACGCAGCGGGGGCCGAGTAAATTCCTCTGGGGGGCCGGGGCCGGCCCGCGGGTTGTAGTTTGGGGACCGCTGCTATAGATAGTTGTATTCCTTAAGAGAAGGAAAACAGAGACAGAACATATAGAAAGAGAGAAGGAAAGTGGTCCCTGGACAGACACAAAAGGCCACACAGGGAAAGACTAAACTGAATTGAATTGACTAAGAAGAAGGTCCAGGAGAGATCCTTCAGGTTACTACTAAGGTTCCAAATAGGACCCACTAAGGATATCCAGCATAGACTATTGAGTTGCAAGAGAATAAAGTACAGAAGTGAAGAAGTTGGCCCAGGACAGAACAAATGTAGGGCCAAGGGAAGACAGTTGAGAACGACCATAGGAAGAGAATATAATTAAGCAGGGCCACAACAGACTGTTGGGGCTACAATGAGAACAAGAAGGAGATGAGGAGCGAGGACCAAGAGGGAATGTGCAAAGTAAAATGGAACAGTACATCCATACCTTCCAAGAATCCAAGAAGAAAAGAGGACCGCCCTCTACAAACATATAGATGCCATCTGTTTGGCTTGGGGATCAGAAAGTGCTTGTTAAAACCATCATGTCAGCGGCAGGCAGAGTTGGGTGTAATGTGGCATTTAGTTCTGGCTTGAATAGGAGAATACTTAATTGTCAGATTTCAACTGTTAGGAAATATGTACTTGGGTTGCTATTGAGAACAAATGTTCTTGTACATGGAAATGCCAAGTATAAACCGTGGAGCAACTGCCTGAAATTACAAGTGTGATCCCCTAGATTAAATCTTTAACACATATTAATAAAGCAGCAAAGTACTTTACAGAGATACATTATTTCAGCAGCTTGTAACAAAGGAGATGACAGGAGTAGCCCCAAGCTACTATAAAGAATAATCTTTTTATTATATTTGAAGATCTACACAATGGTATTACCTCAAACCTTTTAGATGGCACATATATTAAACTCGATTCCTGCATGGCTAATAGTCAGTTAATGGAAAGTGCCATGGATGATATGGATTGCCTAGCAGAGAGATGACCTAGGGATGTAGACCTAGCAGAGAGATGACCTAGGGATGTAGACCTAGCAGAGAGATGACCCAGGGATGTAGACCTAGCAGAGAGATGACCTAGGGATGTAGACCTAGCAGAGAGATGACCTAGGGATGTAGACCTAGCAGAGAGATGACCCAGGGATGTAGACCTAGCAGAGAGATGACCTAGGGATGTAGACCTAGCAGAGAGATGACCTAGGGATGTAGACCTAGCAGAGAGGGGACCTAGGGATGTAGACCTAGCAGAAAGATGACCTAGGGATGTAGACCTAGCAGAGAGATGACCTAGGGATGTAGACCTAGCAGAGAGGTGACCTAGGGATGTAGACCTAGCAGAGAGATGACCTAGGGATGTAGACCTAGCAGAGAGATGACCTAGGGATGTAGACCTAGCAGAGAGGTGACCTAGGGATGTAGACCTAACAGAGAGATGACCTAGGGATGTAGACCTCAAACCTTTTAGATGGCACATATATTAAACTCGATTCCTGCATGGCTAATAGTCAGTTAATGGAAGGTGCCATGGATGATATGGATTGCCTAGCAGAGAGATGACCTAGGGATGTAGACCTAGCAGAGAGATGACCTAGGGATGTAGACCTAGCAGAGAGATGACCCAGGGATGTAGACCTAGCAGAGAGATGACCTAGGGATGTAGACCTAGCAGAGAGATGACCTAGGGATGTAGACCTAGCAGAGAGATGACCCAGGGATGTAGACCTAGCAGAGAGATGACCTAGGGATGTAGACCTATTAGAGAGATGACCTAGGGATGTAGACCTAGCAGAGAGGGGACCTAGGGATGTAGACCTAGCAGAGAGATGACCTAGGGATGTAGACCTAGCAGAGAGATGACCTAGGGATGTAGACCTAGCAGAGAGGTGACATAGGGATGTAGACCTAGCAGAGAGATGACCTAGAGATGTAGACCTAGCAGAGAGATGACCTAGGGATGTAGACCTAGCAGAGAGGTGACCTAGGGATGTAGACCTAACAGAGAGATGACCTAGGGATGTAGACCTAGCAGAGAGGTGACCTAGGGATGTAGACCTAGCAGAGAGATGACCTAGGGATGTAGACCTAGCAGAGAGATGACCTAGGGATGTAGACCTAGCAGAGAGGTGACCTAGGCATGTAGACCTAGCAGAGAGGTGACCTAGGAATGTAGACCTAGCAGAGAGATGACCTAGGGATGTAGACCTAGCAGAGAGATGACCTAGGGATGTAGACCTAGCAGAGGGATGACCCAGGGATATAGAACTAGCAGAGAGATGAAGAGTAGGTCCAGGACTAATTCATGAGGTCATCAAGAGAAAGAACATGCCTTCAGATAAGAAGACGACTGAGGCCTGGCTCTTGATATCACTAATAATGATGACTTTAGGGGAGAATGGAAGTACTGTTGGAAGAAAGAGATGCTTGAGGCTGCTAAGAGAGAGAACTTAAAAGGAGAAAAGGCAGGTTGTCCCAGGATGGACATAGGGAATTGCAAAGGGAAAGAAAGCATTAAGAGAAGAAGGCCTCAGGGAGATCTTTGAGGCCACTACTGAGGTCTTAAGGAGAACCTACTAAGCATACCCAGTGTGGACTATTGAGCTGCAAGAGAAAAAGCATAGGCACAGTAAGGAAGCTGGCTCAAACCAAACAAATATGGGGGCCAAGGAAAGTCTGTTAAAGTTAGAAAGGCCCTAGGAGAGGTAAAGAACAACTTGATGAGATGATGAAAAAGGAGGCCCAGGAAAGTTACTTTCAGAACACTATGCCACACTATGCACTCCCCTCACTTTCACTGATATGTTCCATATGGATATACTGCTCTCATTTTCTTTCCACCGATTAAAAGACCCTCAAACTAGAACCTGAATCTCAGAATCTCAGAATGCTGTCTCTCTCATTTTTTTCTAGTGCTTTGCCAATATCTACACGTTCCAAATGGGCCCCTCCATCCACACAGTCTATTTTGTTCTCCATAAAATAAAAACCAGATGAGCAGCCTTCAGACATTTTTGGGTGACAGGTTTGCTTAACAGTTGATCCTGATTCCTACATGCCGCGCTGCAGCCTACAAGGTGCACAGAAGAAGAAATATTAGGGCGGACAAAGTTCAAATGCAAAGCAGATGTGCCGGGCTTGGTTATTAAACATAGCATGGAACAAACGCTAAGTCCTTACGTGAGAAGGGGCTTATTAATATATCCAATATGGAGCTCGAATTTGACCGTATCAGCTCATTATACCCTTGAAATCGAGACAATGTCCATGGTTTGATCAATAAATTCTCCTTTGTATTGATAATCTACAAAATCTACAGAACTTTAATTGGTCGAAATGTTCTGTTTTTGTAATTATTTGGTCGTTAGGCTTTCCCGTCATGCCTAAGGTTAACAATTAACGCAGGTACAATTGCCTACCGTTGCCCTGCCCTCGATAATTACCGGTTTGATGTTATGAGATCAAACACGCGGCAGAGAAAACTGTCTTTTTCAACTGGTGGAAACTGGAGTAGAAAATAAAGGCAATCATTAATATATCTAAGGTAGAATCTCTGGCTGATACAGAACCTGCCCGATCAGTAAGAATATGTACAGACTTGAGATTCGTGGAGATTGACGGAGACTTGTCTGATGCAGAACTTCACCTTCCACAAACAACCAACAGATTGGGGCTCATGTACAGCTGCAAGAGCAGTGAGGAAAGTAACATTTTGGCCACAACCGCCATGTTTTTTTCCCCATAATGCAGCGTTTTTCCACTGTATAGCAGTCCCAAAGGGGCAACTCTCTAGACTCAATTGTGCTGCACCTATTGCAATTGCGCTGAGGTCTGCAAGTGTTTGGCATGCAAATGATATCGGTGCCCAATTTATGGTTTTCACCTCTCTGGTTTTTCAAGGGGTTGTCCGGGTCAAAACCTTCTTCCCAGAGATGACCTAGGGATGTAGATCTAGCAGAGAGATGACCTAGGGATGTAGACCCAGCAGAGAGATGACCAAAGGGATGTAGACCTAGCAGAGAGATGACCTAGGGATGTAGACCTAGAAGAGAGATGACCTAGGGATGTAGACCTAGCAGAGAGATGACCTAGTGATGTAGACCTAGCAGAGAGATGACCTAGGGATGTAGACCTAGCAGAGAGATGACCTAGTGATGTAGACCAAGCAGAGAGATGACCTAGGGATGTAGACCTAGCAGAGAGATGACCTAGGGATGTAGACCTAGCAGAGAGATGACCTAGGGATGTAGACCTAGCAGAGAGATGACCTAGGGATGTAGACCTAGCAGAGAGATGACCTAGGGATGTAGATCTAGCAGCGAGATGACCTAGGAATATAGACCTAGCAGAGAGATGACATAGGGATGTAAACCTAGCAGAGAGATGACCTAGGGATGTAGACCTAGCAGAGAGATGACCTAGGGATGAATGACATCTGTGCCCAATTAATGGTTGCCACCTCTCTGGTTTTGACCCAGACAGCCTGGTTTTTCAAGGGGTTGCCTGGGTCAAAACCTTCTGCCCAGAGATGACTTAGGGATGTAGACCTAGCAGAGAGATGACCTAGGAATATAGACCTAGCAGAGAGATGACCTAGGGATGTAAACCTAGCAGAGAGATGACCTAGGGATGTAGACCTAGCAGAGAGATGACCTAGGGATGTAGACCTAGCAGAGAGATGACCTAGGGATGAATGAAATCTGTGCCCAATTAATGGTTGCCACCTCTCTGGTTTTGACCCAGACAGCCTGGTTTTTAAGGGGTTGCCCGGGTCAAAACCTTCTGCCCAGAGATGACCTAGGGATGTAGACCTAGCAGAGAGATGACCTAGGGATGTAGACCTAGCAGAGAGATGACCAAGTGATGTAGACTTAGCAGAGAGATGACCTAGGGATGAATGACATCTGTGCCCAATTTATGATTGCCACCTCTCTGGTTTTGACCCAGACAGCCTGGTTTTTCAAGGGGTTGTCAGGGTCAAAACCTTCTGCCCAGAGATGACCTAGGGATGTAGACCTAGCAGAGAGATGACCTAGGGATGTAGACCTAGCAGAGAGATGACCTAGGGATGTAGACCTAGCAGAGAGATGACCTAGGGATGTAGACCTAGCAGAGAGATGACCTAGGGATGTAGACCTAGCAGAGAGATGACCTAGGGATGTAGACCTAGCAGAGAGATGACCTAGGCATGAATGACATCTGTGCCCAATTTATGGTTGCCACCTCCCTAGTTTTGACCAAGACAGCCTGGTTTTTGAAGGGGTTGTCCGCGTCATATCCTTTTGTCCAGTTATTTAACATTCTGAAAACCAGGCAAAAATCCTTCGAATTGTGCTCTGCAGACACAACCCCGCCCCACAACATCATCATGTGCCCAGAAATGTCATCACGTGATGACGGTGCATGATGTTAGTGGTTTGCATGATGATGTCAGCGACGCACAGCACCAATGTCATCACTCACACCCCTTTGGCCAGGTTTAGAACCTGCCAACCTTAGCCCGATTCTTAAGTTGCAAGCATTCTGCACCTATTAATGCTAAACACAAAGGGAAAAGATTTTGTAAAAAAGCGGAGCACTGGATAGCTGGTAAAATCAGACTTTTATTTCCATCATTTAAAATTAAATATAGACCAGAGCATATTCATCCCTTGGCTTAACGCGTTTCGTGGATAAAACACTACTTCCTCAGAAGCCCAAATTGTGACCCACCCCCATGCTTGTTTAAATAGGCATAGCACACACCCATTGCCACTTAGCAATCCCCCACTTAACCCCTAAGGTGCAACAGAGTGTATGAAGGTGGAAAAACTTTTTCATATGTATATATGAAAAACCCATTTTATAAAAACACATGAAACCCATAAATCAACAGGGAAAGGGTCCATTTTAAATGATGGAAATAAAAGTCTGATTTTACCAGCTATCCAGTGCTCCGCTTTTTTACAAAATCTTTTTGGAAATTTTTGGCCCTATCGGGGGCGGCATCAAGCGTGACAGCACGGAAAAGCTTTCTTGCGGTTGGCTATCCTGGTGAGTGCTCCCCTTACCTTTGTGTTGTTGTAAACACAAAGGGAACCCTGATGTTACCACCTGGTTAGGAGGGGGTGGTTGCTCCCGGGTTGCCATCTTAGATTTTTAAGCCAGCCCTGATCTTTAAAGGGGTTGTTCACCTTTAAATTAACTTTTGGCGTGATGTAGAGAGTTTCTAATTGGTTTTCTTTTTTTTATTGTGGTTTTTGAGTTATTTAGCTTTTTTTCACCAGCTCATAAAAAGTAGCAATACAACCGTAGCTCTACAGAGCATTTGTTGTTTAGATGTCTGGATCAATGACCAGTAGTGATAAGTGAATTTTTCCACCAGGCATGGACTCGCAGGGAATTTCTGCATTTCCGCAATGGCAAATTACTTTGCGAAACTTCAGCAAAAATTCGCCACGCATTAAAAAAAGTTGTCGTTGCATCAAATTGGGTGTGGTCACATCTAATTGGGAGCAGTCGCGTCAAAATGGGCTTGGCTGTGTCAAAATGGGCAAAATAGGCAGGGTCAAGTAAAAAAAAGATGCGGGCATCAAAAAAAGACACAGGCAACAAACACGTTTCGCTGATTTTTTGCCGTTTCACAAGTTTTCTTGTCATTTTGCGAATTTTACGGTGAAGCCAAATGGGCCAGATTCGCTCATCATTAGTGACCAGTGTCGAATTGGGCTGGCAGGCCCCCGGGAAATACCCTGTGGGCCCCACCAGTGTTCCCCTGTTGACCTCCCTCCCCCGATCACACCTAGTTACAAAAAGGGGGTGTAGGTGGGGGGGGGGCTACTGTGGGGGTGTGAGGACCCCTGGAATGGCAGCCCCAGTGGGAATCAGATGTAGAAGTAGAAGTTATTTAGAATTAATACAAAGGTCACCCACCAATCAGGATGTTGTTTGAAGTATAGGAATCCCAATGGCTCCTTCTTGTCTTCCTTGTGCAGTGGAACAAAATACCTGCTTCTTGGGGCAGCTCCATTTTCCCTGAAATAATTAGAGAATATGGTTCCTCCCCATGCACTAGGACTGGGAATGTCATTTTTATCTTGCAGCTAATTCCTCAAAACAGTTATGGAAATCCCATGTTCCTCACATCATTTCCTCCGTCGACACCTCATTGGCACCAGATTAGTGGGTTCCGCCCCCCACGCCCCATGTGATCTCTCCTTATTACAAGGAGATGAACCCACGGGTCAAAGGAATGCAGCAGAGAGTTGGGCAATGTTCCTTCTTACTCGGGGGAAGGGGGGGGCAAATATTTGCACCTGGTTGAAATATGTTTTGCTTCTGTTTTTGAGCCACGAAAACCATTATCTATTTTCCAGTGCGTAAAACCAGACGCCTGTTGGAAGCCGCATTATCTTAACTATGTGGCGCTGGGATGGAAGCGGATTTTGGACCATTACAATGTACATCAACCGCGAGTGTTTACATTCCAGGCAGTTTTCAGAGCGGCGTATGCATCCCATAAAGATATAATGCATAAAAAGCCATGAATAATGTGTAAAATATATCTTTATAAATGGTGCTTATTGCTCTCACAAGTTTTTCTAACCTACAATTGTTGCTCTACTATGCCCAATATGCGTTGGGCTCTGGATAGTTGGGTTGCATATTTAGTGACTGATGATCTTCAAGCCATTGGAGAATAACGTGGTGCAGTTAAAAATATATTTTATTTTGTATAAAGAAATAGCATCTCACACACAAGCAGCCTGACGCGTTTCGTGCAAAAAAAAGAAGGCACTTAGTCACAGGTTTGTTATGATTAAGTGCCCTCTTTTTTGGCACGAAATTCGCCAGTCGGTATTTTGATACTTTAGGTGATTTGACTAATGATCTCCCATATTTTTCCAAGAATCTTGTGATTTTATCGGCGTCAATGCAGTTGGGCGTGGGAGTAAAGTGAATGCTATCAAACTTGTACTGACTGGTGAGGGAATTTCAGGGGTAAATGGATACATCGGGGATGCAGGTATGGTTGTGTTTGGTGGGATGGTGTCACCTTGCAGGTCTCCGTCTAAGCAAATTTGACTCCTCCTCCTTTTTTAAAAAAAATTTCCTACCTCCACTGTCTTCTGATGATGGCACTTCTGGTTTGTAGTGATGTCATTTCCTTCTTCAGGGGGTAGCAGGTCCAGTTGTGGATAAGGCAGTGATTGGCTGGATTGGATAGTTGGTCCAGATTTCTTGAATGGACCCTTCCCATTGGAGTGGACACTCTCCATTATTCCGTGTAAATAAGGAAAATGTATATCATTATACTGTATATCAGTATTACGGTATGGTCCATCTGTAGGGTCCATCTGTGGTATAGTCCATCTGTAGGGTCCATCTGTGGTATGGTCCATCTGTAGGGTCCATCTGTGGTATGGTCCATCTGTAGGGTCCATCTGTGGTATGGTCCATCTGTAGGGTCCATCTGTGGTATGGCCCATCTGTAGGGTCCATCTGTGGTATGGTCCATCTGTAGGGTCCATCTGTGGTATGGTCCATCTGTAGGGTCCATCTGTGGTATGGTCCATCTGTAGGGTCCCTAGTAAGTGGTGGGGCTGGTTGATGCGATGTTGAGTAATCAAAAGCAAAACACTAGCCAATCGATGAACCAGTTGCATGTATAATATCATTTGTCAGTAAAAAATTAACTTTATTGGTCCACTGGATATTATGGAAGGCAGCCAGCTGTTGCCTGCTGACCTGTGCTGATTCTATGGTGGGGCCATATAATTATTACCCTGGATCACAGCATATCATGCAACTAACTGGCAAACCTGAAAATCATACAGTAACTGCCTAAACCTGCTCTTGCCCCTTACATATTGCTCTCCCAGCACTAGGAACGTAGATAATGGCCAGCATAACTGTACAGCATTCCTCCCATACCGGCCAGAAGGAATGTCGCTAGGACTGCAGAAAGCATTTACCGGGCCTCATTCATCATGTTCTCGAGTGATGCAGGGAATACAGACACCGTTTGTGCTGAGCCCGTGCATTTTTGGAGATAATGAGGATTTGTTATGTAAACAATTATATTTTGGAATTCAAATAAGCCATAGCAACCACTACTGTGACAGCCACTTGGCCCTATAGACCTCCACTTCCCACCTACCTTGGGTCACCTGTATGTCCCATTAGCATTAGTATGCCCCAATTATAACAAACCAAATAGGAATTCCAAAGGGGTGCAGGGTGGCCATGTACCCAGAGCCTCAGGTTCAAACGGGGCCCCTTTGCTGAAATATACCCCTGGTACAAATTACATATCATTAAATGAGATGAGTCATATCAAAATGAAAGATCTTACATCAAACTAAAGCCACACCCACAACTTGAGCCATACCAAAACAATAGTGTTCCTCAATCTCAAGCCACGCCTACAAGCTGAGCCATACCAAAACGATAGTATTCCTCAATCTCAAGCCACGCCTACAAGCTGAGCCATACCAAAAGGATAGTGTTCCTCAATCTCAAGCCACGCCTACAAGCTGAGCCATAACAAAATGATAGTGCTCCTCAATCTCAAGCCACGCCTACAAGATGAGCAATACCAAAAAGATAGTGTTCCTCAATCTCAAGCCACGCCTACAAGCTGAGCCATACCAAAAGGATAGTGTTCTACAATATCAAGCCATGCCTACAAGCTGAGCCATACCAAACAATATTGTTCTACAATATCAAGCCACGCCTACAAGCTGAGCCATACCAAAATGATAGCGTTCCTCAATATCAAGCCACGCCTACAAGCTGAGCCATACCAAAAGGATAGTGTTCTACAATATCAAGCCACGCCTACAAGCTGAGCCATACCAAAACGATAGTGTTCTACAATATCAAGCCATGCCTACAAGCTGAGCCATACCAAAATGATAGCGTTCCTCAATATCAAGCCACACCTACAAGCTGAGCCATACCAAAAGGATAGTGTTCTACAATATCAAGCAACGCCTACAAGCTGAGCCATACCAAAACGATAGTGTTCTACAATATCAAGCCACGCCTACAAGCTGAGCCATACCAAAATTATTGTGTTCCTCAATCTCAAGCCATGCCTCCAAGCTGAGCCATACCAAACCGATAGTGTTCCTCAATCTCAAGCCACGCCTACAAGCTGAGCCATACCAAAACGATAGTATTCTACAATATCAAGCCACGCCTACAAGCTGAGCCATACCAAAATTATAGTGTTCCTCAATCTCAAGCCATGCCTCCAAGCTGAGCCATACCAAAATGATAGTGTTCCTCAATCTCAAGCCACGCCTACAAGCTGAGCCATACCAAATAATAGTGTTCCTCAATCTCAAGCCACGCCTACAAGCTGAGCCATACCAAATAATAATGTTCCTCAATCTCAAGCCATGCCTCCAAGCTGAGCCATACCAAAACGATAGTGTTCCTCAATCTCAAGCCACGCCTACAAGCTGAGCCATACCAAAATGACAGTGTTCCTCAATCTCAAGCCACGCCTACAAGCTGAGCCTACAGCCACTTGGCCCTATAGACCTCCACTTCCCACCTACCTTGGGTCACCTGTATGTCCCATTAGCATTAGTATGTCCCAATTATAACAAACCAAATAGGAATTCCAAAGGGGTGCAGGGTGGCCATGTACCCAGAGCCTCAGGTTCAAACGGGGGCCCCTTTGCTGAAATATACCCCTGGTACAAATTACATATCATTAAATGAGATGAGTCATATCAAAATGAAAGATCTTACATCAAACTAAAGCCACACCCACAACTTGAGCCATACCGAAACGATAGTGTTCCTCAATCTCAAGCCACGCCTACAAGCTGAGCCATACCAAAACGATAGTATTCCTCAATCTCAAGCCACGCCTACAAGCTGAGCCATACCAAAAGGATAGTGTTCCTCAATCTCAAGTCACGCCTACAAGCTGAGCAATAACAAAATGATAGTGCTCCTCAATCTTAAGCCACGCCTACAAGATGAGCCATACCAAAACGATAGTGTTCCTCAATCTCAAGCCACGCCTACAAGCTGAGCCATACCAAAAGGATAGTGTTCTACAATATCAAGCCATGCCTACAAGCTGAGCCATACCAAACGATATTGTTCTACAATATCAAGCCCCGCCTACAAGCTGAGTCATACCAAAATGATAGCGTTCCTCAATATCAAGCCACGCCTACAAGCTGAGCCATACCAAAAGGATAGTGTTCTACAATATCAAGCCACGCCTACAAGCTGAGCCATACCAAAACAATAGTGTTCTACAATATCAAGCCACGCCTACAAGCTGATCCATACCAAAATGATAGCGTTCCTCAATATCAAGCCACACCTACAAGCTGAGCCATACCAAAAGGATAGTGTTCTACAATATCAAGCCACGCCTACAAGCTGAGCCATACCAAAATGATAGTGTTCTACAATATCAAGCCACGCCTACAAGCTGAGCCATACCAAAATTATAGTGTTCCTCAATCTCAAGCCATGCCTCCAAGCTGAGCCATACCAAACCGATAGTGTTCCTCAATCTCAAGCCACGCCTACAAGCTGAGCCATACCAAAACGATAGTGTTCTACAATATCAAGCCACGCCTACAAGCTGAGCCATACCAAAATGATAGTGTTCCTCAATCTCAAGCAACGCCTACAAGCTGAGCCATACCGAAATGATAGTGTTCCTCAATCTCTAGCAACGCCTACAAGCTGAGCCATACCAAAATGATAGTGTTCCTCAATCTCAAGCAACGCCTACAAGCTGAGCCATACCGAAACGATAGTGTTCCTCAATCTCAAGCAACGCCTACAAGCTGAGCCATACCGAAACGATAGTGTTCCTCAATCTCAAGCCACGCCTACAAGCTGAGCCATACCGAAACGATAGTGTTCCTCAATCTCAAGCCACGCCTACAAGCTGAGCCATACCGAAACGATAGTGTTCCTCAATCTCAAGCCACGCCTACAATCTGAGCCATACCAAAACGATATTGTTCCTCAATCTCAAGCCACGCCTACAAGCTGAGCCATACCAAAAGGACAGTGTTCCTCAATCTCAAGCCACGCCTACAAGCTGAGCCATACCAAAAGGACAGTGTTCCTCAATCTCAAGCCACGCCTACAAGCTGAGCCATACCAAAAGGACAGTGTTCCTCAATCTCAAGCCACGCCCACAAGCTGAGCCATACCAAAAGGACAGTGTTCCTCAATCTCAAGCCACGCCTACAAGCTGAGCCATACCAAAATGACAGTGTTCCTCAATCTCTAGCCACGCCTACAAGATGAGCCATACCAAAAGGACAGTGTTCCTCAATATCAAGCCACGCCTACAAGCTGAGCCATACCAAAACGATAGTGTTCTACAATATCAAGCCACGGCTACAAGCTGAGCCATACCAAAATGATAGTGTTTCTCAATATCAAGCCAAACCTACAAGCTGAGCCATACCAAAAGGATAGTGTTCTACAATATCAAGCCACACCTACAAGCTGAGCCATACCAAAAGTATAGACTGCACCACTCTCCAATATCTGAGTTCCACTTTAATAAATGATTCCCACAGAAAACAGAGAATGATGGTAGATAGCAGCTTTTTATCATGAGAATATGGAGACTGAGTGCTGCCCCGGAGCCCAACGGCAGGTGTATGTAGCAAATACTTTGCCGGTGTTGTAATGAGGAGGCCGCCCTGGGGCTGGAGCACAGGTGGCAGTGATGGAGCACAGCTCAGGCCTCATCAGATCAGAGCAATGCAGTTGCATGGACTGTGGCAAGGAGCCAGGATCCCTTCACTCCGTGGGAACAGACCAGGGCAATTCCTCCAACAGCCGCCGGTTAATATCCTGACCCAAGCTTTTTATGAACTGGTTTATATGCTGCTGAGTGTTACAAAGTGTGAGAGGCAGCGTCTCTGTCAATGGGAAACAACTGAGCTAAAATTCCCATTATGTGATTAAGTCAAAGTAAGCCTACATGTTAACTTTTATGACTTTGTGCTGTAGATGGATGCTATGGCCTGGCCCACAACCACCAAACAGCAGTGTACAAATGATAATGTAAAATACCTCCTTCTTCCAATTGAGATTCCAACATGAAGACATAAAAGGTTAGGAAATGGGGACGGGGATTCAAGTGGACTCAGATGTGGCCAATTGGAGGTCTCAGTATGGAGGTTTCATGGATGGAGCCCTAGTTGTACCAGGCACACACCTCCTGCCCTGAATGCACCATTAGTACTAGGAACAAGTCAGGCCTGGACTGCGAGTCAAAATAGACCGTGGTATTCCCAGTACCCAGAGACCCAAACAGCCCCCCCAGCCCAATAAATAGTGACTGTCTGTGGCACCTTACAGCCCCCCTGGCATTCCCAGTACCCAGAGGCACAAACAGCCCCCCCAGCCCAATAAATAGTGACTGTCTGTGGCACCTTACAGCCCCCCTGGCATTCCCAGTACCAAGACGCACAAACAGCCCCCCCCAGCCCAATAAATAGTGACTGTCTGTTGCACCTTACAGCCCCCCTGGCATTCCCAGTACCCAGAGGCACAAACAGCCCCCCCAGCCCAATAAATAGTGACTGTCTGTGGCACCTTACAGCCCCCCTGGCATTCCCAGTACCCAGAGGCACAAACAGCCCCCCAGCCCAATAAATAGTGACTGTCTATGGCATCTTACAGCCCCCCTGGCATTCCCAGTACCCAGAGGCCCAAACAGCCCCCCCAGCCCAATAAATAGTGACTGTCTGTGGCATCTTACAGCCCCCCTGGCATTCCCAGTACCCAGAGGCCCAAACAGCCCCCCCCAGCCCAATAAATAGTGACTGTCTATGGCATCTTACAGCCCCCCTGGCATTCCCAGTACCCAGAGGCCCAAACAGCCCCCCCAGCCCAATAAATAGTGACTGTCTATGGCATCTTACAGCCCCCCTGGCATTCCCAGTACCCAGAGGCCCAAACAGCCCCCCCAGCCCAATAAATAGTGACTGTCTATGGCATCTTACAGCCCCCTTGGCATTCCCAGTACCCAGAGACCCAAACAGCCCCTCCAGCCCAATAAATAGTGACTGTCTATGGCATCTTACAGCCCCCTTGGCATTCCCAGTACCCAGAGACCCAAACAGCCCCACCAACCCAATTAATAATGACTGTGGAACCTTACAGCAGCCCCCCTGGCATTTGCTGGAACCCACAGATTGCCAGTCCATTTGGGCATCAATTTCCATCTCATGATACTGCTACTCACACAGCAGAACTTATTCAGTTCAAGCCTTACGTTGAGGCCAAATATTGAACCAATAAAACGGGCTTTGAGGTTTATTTGGGAGGGAATAACGGAATTTGAACCAAATAGGTCCCTAACTGGACTTCTGGGTGTCTCGCCCACAGCCAAGGCTCTTATCACTTGTATGTATGAGCAAATTCTTTGGCCAGGCATGGATTTGCAGCGAAATTCCTCACTTCCACTGTGGGTGCGTCACTTTTTACATTCCCTATCTGATGCCCCATGTTCCTGTATGAGGGGGCGGCCATATTTGTTCAGCAGGAGTCCATTAGCATTAGAAGGCTGAGAAAGAACAGTCAGGTTGGCAAAACAGTCAGGTTTATGGACTTCCAGTAATAATTACTTACAAAAGCAGCAAAAAACCCATCACTATGACCTATAGGGAACTTTTTGGACATTAATATATTAAAGAGTAGTTTTTTAGTATCAGCATCACAAGGGAAACTAAAAAAGCAACACATTTGGTGTTGACACAACAAATGAACTTCTACAATTATGGTATTATTCTAATTCTTTATATAGAAATGTAATTGTACAAAGGCCATACAGACCCTGATCTCCTGGGCCCACGGAGCTGTCCAAGAAACACATTTTCCAACAGAAATGACCCATTATAATAATGAAAAACAAAAAGTGGAATTTATGGATGAGCTCATGTATAAGTGCACACAGATCCCTTCGCTTGGCGCTGGCGACTCTCTGAAGGAATTTAGGAGAACGTCAAGGAAGTCTGGTCTTGAGAAAGTTCAAGTTGCTCTACTCTCATAGAGGAGACCAGAGGGAACCCCAAAGAATACTTCTTACTTGGAGTTGGAATCCATAGAACTAATTGCTGATAGTAAGTCTGTAGAAATGACTGCTGGGTGGTCCACAAAACTGTTTTGTGGGTGGTGGACCCTTTTGAATGTATGTTGAACGATGGACTGATACCACTGTTATTTTTTGACCACCCGTGCTTTTTTGATGCAACCGCGCCCTTTTTGATGCAACCACGTCCAATTTGATGCACAATGAAATATTTTTACGTGTGCCGAATTTTTCCACGTACATTTTGCAAAACAATTCACCAATGGCGAAATGCGGGAATTCACTCCAAATCAATGCCTGGCAAAAAAATTTGCTCATCACTAATGGTGACTTGTGTCAGAAATTACACTTTGCACACCATAAAATTTGCAACGCATGAAACGCATTTGTCGCTCGATTCTTTTGTCACCCACGTCTTTTTTGGCCACCCACATTTTTTTTTGTCACCCAAGTTTTTTTGATGCAACCGCACCCTTTTCTTGATGCAACCGTGTCCTTTTTTAATGCGACCGTGCCTTTTTTTGACGCGACCGCGCCCAATTTGATGCACATTTTTTTCCGTGCGCCAAATTTTTCCGTGCCGAAAATTTACATTTTCACGTACATTTTGCAAAACAATTTGCCAATGGGGAAATCAATGCTTGGCGAAAAAAATTCGCTCATCACTAATGGTGACTTGTGTCAGAAATTACACTTTGCACACCTACTATAAGCTTTGGGCAATTTAATATATATACATTTTTTTTTTTACAGTTTTAAATTTTAGTGTGTGGTCCCTTATCATAAGGGTTGCACTATGGTTCAGGGAATTAGTTCAACATTGTGGAGGATTCAGTATGGACTTGTGAGACCTGGGAAATCACTGGCGCTAGCTCTTTGCCGCTAACAATTTTCCCAGACACAAGTAATTACACGAGCTGCTTAATACAAATATTGAATATCTTTAACATCTACATGTGAAACAAATTTATGAGACCTCCACTACAGTTGGGAGGATTTCTCTTCATTTGAATGATATTTAAAAAAAAATAAAAAAAAGGATGATTTTCTGTGAGTGCCAAATGCATTATGAGTCAACAAGATCTGTTCTACATTCTCGTCAAAAATTACATGTGGCCTTCCAAAGCCAACTCTGCTGCTCAAGGCCAACTAAATATGTGTAAATTGGTGCACTACAGAGGCTACGTCCAACTAAAGCTAATGGCACCCCCTGAATCTATGGGTATGACATGGGCGCCCAGGTAGTCACTCACTCTTTGCCCTTGAGTTCTATTCTCTAGTCCTCACCTAGGACTTGGACTTGGACACCTGACATGGTCATGTCATCTTAGTCTTCAGATGGTCACCGGGAGCAACCAAGTTCCTCTGTACATCATTTTCTTCTGTCAGATATCAAGCTTGGACCAATACTGGATACAAACAAAAGGGCTGATTTACAACGCCCCAATTAGCCATTTTTTTGCACTTTACCTGGTTAAGTTTTGCTTATCATTACCCGATATGTCCCCTAAGTAAGCTTTCCAGTGACTGTTCTGGGCCTCCCTTGTTGGGGGCAACAGTAAACCAGCAAATGGAACCTTATGTCTCTCTGTGACTACTTTGTACTGTCTTTGTTGTAGCAAATATAGGTATGGGAGCTGTTATCCAGAATGTTGTCCAGAATCTTAGTTGGGATCAAGTACAGGTACTGTTTTATTATTACAGAGAAAAGGAAATCATTTAACCATTAAATAAACCCAATAGGGCTGTTCTGCCCCAATAAGGGGTAATTATATCTTAGTTGGGATCAAGTACAGGTACTGTTTTATTATTACAGAGAAAAGGGAATCATTTAACCATTAAATAAACCCAATAGGGCTGTTCTGCCCCCAATAAGGGGTAATTATATCTTAGTTGGGATCGAGTACAGGTACTGTTTTATTATTACAGAGAAAAGGGAATCATTTAACCATGAAATAAACCCAATAGGGCTGTTCTGCTCCCAATAAGGGTAATTATATCTTAGTTCTATATAAATTCTATATTTCATCTTTACTTCCTTTCCAGAAGAGATTAAATAACACCTTAGATGGGACAGGGGAATATACTCCCCTAAAGACAGTCAACATTCCAAAAATATTTTCATTAAACACCGTATCCCTTTATGTTTGATACCCCCTCCTTTATAGCGAGAGGTTCATTCCCATTTCAGGATATGAGAGTGAAACCCCAGAACCCGAATGGATCACATGGGAAAACATTAAAATTGCCTGTAAAATCCCTGTATATTTTTAAAGCCGTAAGACCTTATTTCATGCTGGTCTATTTCTCAGAGTCCCTGATAACTTTGTGCTTTTGTATAAAAGTCACGAAAGTAAAAATGCATCTGGAATATTCATTTTCATTACTCAAGATAATATCTTAATGGCTGCCAGATGGGGGTTTGGAAACATGATTGATCAGCTGAGCAAGCTCCAGTATGTAAAGGCAAACACAGCTATCCCTGCCGATGGGTGGATAAAGACTTAGTCTTCATGGCCGCCGAGGTCTGAGGGTCATGTATTTGGACAGGAATGTGCTGGGAATGCAGAATTGATTCCCCGAATTCTCAAAAGGGGGAAATGAAACATTCCGAAACCTTGTGCCGATACCAAGAGCCAACAGGGCGGAGGGGCTGAAATGCTCAGCTCCTGATAAGGTGCAAGGAGTTATTGTGTATAATGGCCAATGGGAGAGACCCTTCAGCCTTGACTTACCCTTCAGCCCAGAAGGTCTGTGCAACATCTCTTGTTCATATGACAGATTTATAAAGGAAGGATTGTATATCGCAGATTCCAAAGAAATTCTCTACTATCCGTGATGTCAGCAGGCTGAAGAATGGAAACATAAATACATATAAGAACATGGAACATGTGAAATCGACATTATTCCCTCGGCACTAGAAATGAACCTGAGGTTTATCGGTTTGGATGTGAATTCTAGCATATGATTTTCTTAGGAATGCATTTGGGCAGACATTTATGGCTCCTATTGGTCATGTGTGGGACATCACAATGGAGACAATAGAGGGATACTTTTGTGTTGTGTGTTTAAAGTCATTTTTGCACGGGATGCATGAAAGTGTGCTCTACTGGGTCTGGGGATCACATAGGGAGGTTACGTGGGCCAGCCAGGAAACTGTGGATTGGGTGGGTTTGGGCCGACAAATTCCTCTGCCATCAGGTCGCTGGTGGGTGCATGGCTTGACTTTCCCCTGACCCAGCCAACCCCCCATTTCGCCCTTACATGCCTGGGCTCGCATTTATACATGTAAACCGACTCTACCCTAGCAGGGTCAGGAAAAACTCAACACACACCCTATCTAACTGGCAAAACCTTAACTTGCGCCCAACCCTAACTCTCAAAATGTTGCCATTGTAGGACCCGCAACCCAACCCGTCTTTCTGCTCTGTAAGCTACTTCTCTGCGTGTCTTTTTAAGACAGGGAAACATTGGGAGCAAAGAAAGCATGTACTTTCCCAGTCTGATCGGCACCCAACTTGAACCAGCAATGATCATATCAACCCTAACCCGCCTGGCCTAAGAGTAAACCCACTGGTCCCACGGTTTGCAGGTCAACCTGCACATCGCTACACCCTCTCCATTGACTTGTGTGATGGGTCAGTCAGGGTAGTGTTTTATAAACCACAGGGTATGGGAATTGTAGCTGGGTTCAGGCAGGTTATTGTTGCATATTGCTGACCTGTGCATCACTAGAGAGTAATCTGGCCACCCTGGCTTATACCTGTGGTGCCATAAGGATCCGGCAGAGAGTTGAATGTTGTTTATACTGTTTGTTTTCTGCGAAGGACTGGCTAAAGCCACCATTCCCAAACTGTGGGGCTCACCTCCCTTGTGGGGCATGGAGCAGTTGCAAGGAGGCTGTGCATGAAGGCTAGTTAGGGTAAGAACTGAGGAGAATGGCCATTTGCTCTCCAAAATAAAATGGCAAGCTTAGCCTTAGGACAGTTAAGGTCCCCATACACGGGCCGATTCTAGCTGCTGATATTGGTCCCTTAGACAGATTTGGCAGCTAATCGGCCCGTGTAGGGGCAGCAACGACGGGCCTGCCCAACTGATATCTGACCTGAAATGGATCGGGCAGGTTAAAAGATTAAGTCGAATTGGGGAGCGCATTGGCTCATTGATGCAGTCCCCGAACTGACTGCCCCATTGCCGCCATTATAATTTGATCGAATTAGCCTACACGCTCCCCGATATCGCACACCCGTAGGTGGGGATATGGGGAGAAGATCTGCTCGCTTGGTGACCTTGGCGGATCTTTACGTGTATGGCCACCTTTAGGGTGAATATATATTTGCTGTCCTAGATATTCTTGAAACTATGACTGATAAGGAGGGGGCCTTGACCAAAGTGTGAACCTTTACCGGTGCAGTGAAGCTTCAGCTGACTAGAAGATTCTGTACAACTTTTTAACGGTGAACAAAATGCAGGCAATAAAGCAGGAATTATTTTGTTTGACTGCCAGGAACAGTTGAATCAAAAATATCTAAAATAAAATAGAATAAAGGAGCCCAATCTCTCTGTTCTTCGTAGGGGAAGCAGCCCCCTATCTCTGTGCTCCACTCACACCCTTAGAGCCTGATACTGGTTGGGGGGGAAATCCCCTCTCTACCGAATCAGCACAGGGTTCCATGGAGTCTACATGAGTAGTAATGAGCGAATCTGCGAAACGCATTTGTTGCACAATTTTTTTGTCGCCCGCGTCTTTTTTGCCGCCCTTGTCTATTTTTTGAAACCCACGTATATTTTTTTTTGTCACCCTCGTTTTTTGACGAGAAGGTTTAGGCCCTAATGATGAGCGAATCTGTCCCGCTTCGCCATAAAATTCGTGAAACGCATGTCGCACGATTTTTTTCGCCTGCGTCTTTTTTGTCGCCTGCATCTATTTTTTTTTGTCACCCGCGCCTTTAGACATGACCGCACCCAATGTTGCCGCAACCACGCCTTTTTTGACGCAACCGCACCTTTTTGCCGCAACCATACCCTTTTTTTTTGACGCAACCGCACATGATTTGACCCGACCGCACCCGTTTGTGACTCGACCACGCCCAATTTGACACACGACAAAGAAAAATTCTGCACATTGAATTTTTCCTCTGCGAATTTTCACGGGAATTCCGCAAAACAATTCGCCAATGCCGAAATGCGGAAATTCGCTGGGAATCCATCACCATTAGGCACCAGTCCTGGGCAGGTTATAGCATAGGAGCGATGCTGGGAGTTACAGTTTCCCATGAATGTGCCGTTCCAGGTAGAATCGCTGGGTAGCGTTTCCCGGCTGAGCCGCGCCGTTGCCATGCAAATAACAACTTTTACATTTTTTTTTCAAGGTAATATATTTCCCTGATAAAATCTATCGTTAGGACCAAACGGCGGTGAACAGAACATTCTCCAGAGCGGGTTTCCTTTGTTTAAGTGCCAATTGCTGTTTCTTTATTTTTTATATTCTCTTAAATTGGCTTTGACTTGCTGGAAACACAAACACCATAAAACTAGTAAAGTCCAAATTAAGTTCAATCCCCTGACATCGAGCCCTCGTCTGTGAAGTCCTTTAATTAACCTTAATTTATTGGACAGCTCCGCCATAATTTATCATTAAATAAATAGGATTTAAACCTCACATTCGAACAATATCCCTTTTCTCTCTGCGCGTCCTGTTCCACCCACCCCATCCGGCAGAATTTATTTAAAAGATGAACTAACGCTCTGTAAAACATGATTCTTCCTTTGGTATTTGTGTAAGGGGATCATAAGGAGAAGAATGTAAAATGGTAGGTCTGTTGCTGTGTTTCTATGAAGGCCAATCCTGGCAACACAACGGGGGTCTTTTTACCACATTGAAGGCAAAAGGGGGCTCAGTTTACGGGACAGAAGTGGTCTCTGCATGATCTTCTTTTGACATGCGACTATTTATTTTGCCGCCCGCAACTATTCTGTGCCCCCCACGACTATTCTTTTGACGCCCACGACTATTCTGTGCCCCCCACGACTATTCTTTTGACGCCCACGACTATTCTGTGCCCCCCACGACTATTCTTTTGACGCCCACGACTATTCTGTGCCCCCCACGACTATTCTTTTGACGCCCACGACTATACTGTGCCGCCCACGACTATTCTTTTGACGCGTGACTATTCTTTTGATGTATGATTATTTATTTTGACACGCGACTATTCTTTTGACGCTCGCAACTATTTATTTTGACACGCGACTATTCTTTTGACGGGCCACTATTTATTTTTGGACGTGCTCCGAATTTTTCCGCTGCAAATCTTTTCATCTGTTTCACGAAACAATCCGCCAATGACGAAACGAGGAAATTCGCCGCGAATTCATGCCTGGCGAAACGTTTTGCCCATCACTATCCAAAATCCTTCTCATCTGGCCCCAACTTTTCTTCTTATTCTTGAGAGATGATCTGCTTACAACAGAATGATTCTGTGTATGACCTAATGATGTCATGGCATGATGTCATAGTCAGGGAACCAATAAGGAGTAGGAATAGGAAACAATGACAGCTCCTTCCAGTTGGATCAAAATCAAGATAAAACATATAATTTCAAGGTTTTCATGGAAACATTGGCCAAAACCCAGAGTAACTAGTCACAGCTACATACAACATACTTCATAAGATAAGCAGGGGTATAACTACAGAGGATGCAGACCCTGTGGTTGCCCAGTAGGGCCTAACTCAGGGATACCCAACTTGTGTTGATGTAAAAAGTGTTGGGGAGTCACACAAGCATAAAAAAGTTTTTGGGAATTCCAAATAAGGGCTGTGATTGGCTATTTGGTAGCCCCATGTGACTGCTGGCCTGCAGGAGGCTCTGCTTGGGGTAAAATGTGTCTCTGCCACTGGTTGGGGATCACTGCAATAACCAATCAGTGGAAAAATTTGGACGCGGTCGCGGCAAACACGGGTGCGGGCGCATCAAAATTGGGCGCGGTATTGTCAAAAAATGCGGGCGACAAAAAATAGACGCCGGCGTTTCACAAATTTTTCGCTGTTTCATGAATTTTCTGCCCCTTTCGCAAATTTTATGGCGAAGCGAAACGGGACAGATTTGCTCATCACTTGTACCTGGTAGAACTTGAATAAAGGAAAGGTGCCTACTTTACTGTACTGTAATGTAATTGCCGGTTCAACTCGCACAACCCAAGAGCACATGATAGTGTCTGCAGTGCCCCCCATGTCTAGTCCAATGTCTCTTGCGCCCCCAGCAGCTACAGTGGTGATGGTGCAGGACTCTAGGAGTTCCAGACTACAAGAGATCCATCAGCTGCCTTGACTGGTCCCATCTATTGGCCAACTCTTGTGTGCCGAGCTGTTACAGCTATTCTTACAATAACATTATTGCATCACACCTTTAATAACGATGACACTTAGGGCAAATGCCCCCAGCTATACAAACCATAGGGGTAGGTGTTTAACATGGAAGCCATAGATACATACGGGTAGGTCAAGTTGGGATATCCTCTACCCGTATCTCAAATCTAAGCCAGATAAGATAAAATATTTTCATAGATACAAATCTTTTCTGACATTTAAGTCTTAGAATTCCCCCCTGATTTTTTTTTTCATTTATTATAAAGTTATATTTCTCTGTTACTCTTATCTGTGCATAAATCACTTTGCCAAGAGTTCCTCAGATGATGCAGCCCAGCGTTCCTTCAGCTATTCCAATACGCCCATTCCGGACATTTCCAAGAGGCTACATATCCAACCACACCTAATCAATAGCAGTCTCCAAATATTTCAGATTGTTTTTCCATTGCGTTAAAGACCCCTAGCCCATCATCCAATTGGATCATTAGAATTCTGACAGTTTTGCACTTATTTTTCCTGCCATTGCATTGGCCGTTGGTGTAGATTGGTACTGGGTATATTAAATGGACCATAAACCAGAAAAAAGAGAGAGAGGCACAGGAAACCACTGTAAAATATACTTACCAGGTAGAAAAGATGGTCTAGGTGGGCCTGTCCCAGACCCTCAGCTTAGGGAGTAGATATCCAAAAGCAACACAGAGGGCACCCAAGTACTCAATGATTCATCAAAGGCCTAATAAATCAAAGTAATATACAGTAATGTTTATTGAAAATTACATCTAAAAGTTTGGCATCTCCTGTGGCCCTATGCGTTTTGTGCCCCAAGAGCACTTAGTCACTAATGCTTGAGTGCCCAGAAGCCTCCTGAGATGCTGCTGTATATTAAATGAACCATCATTAACGTGTAACTTTTTTAAAGACAAATATCTAGATTGTTTTTGAAAATAAATCTGTTTATTTGGACAACTGCTATGTTCTCATCAAACTGTACCTGGCTGTGGAGTCTCAGGGTCATGGCACAGTTGATGAGCCATGTTATAGCATGGGCAAGTGTATCTAGATCTAGTAAGCAGGCAAGTAAATGTTGTGTGCTGTTTGGTGAGGGTTTCTGGATCTGGAAAAAAGTTGGTGTCACTTACTGACAACCCAAACCCAGGGAAGAGCAGGGAACCTGAGCATGGTGCCCAATCCATCCTATACCCACCCCCTAGTTAGCTTTGGACCTAAGCCTTGGCGACTTGGTTTCCTACTGGTCTTATTTTGTGAGCTGAGGTGAGGATGGCAAATGTATATACTCAAAGTTATGAACAAAATATGTTGCACCTATTGCTGAAGGCTGGGCAGCTAGAAAGTTACTTGCTTGTCCCAGAACCCAACTCATGTACAATGTAAGAGAAACTTATTGGGAAGCCATTTTCCTGCAGCCTGTCTTCCTATAGGGGGTTGGAAGCAGATGACAGATTGCAGCGAGGCTTCGCTGTGCTTATGGGTGAAGACACACAGAGCTACTAGTAGCAGCTACTTGTCATGGCTACTAAAAGAGACAATGCTGATCATTTACTGATAATTGTCTCTATGTGTGTTTTAGCAGAGGCAATTCTCAGTATTGTCTATGGCAGGGGATTTTCTGGTGTTTAGTAGCCATGACAAGTAGCTGCTACTAAGTAGCTAAGTAGCTCAGTGTGTCTTCACCCTTAGAAGAAAACAAGGGTGTTTACATTACACTTTGCAGTTGTTCCATGAACCACAGCAGTCAGTGCCCCTCCCTAGATGAAAATGGGCCACTTCTCATGCAATAGGAAAATCCCAAGTAGGCCTAGACCCTACGTTATCTGAAAATCCTTACCATAAATGTGCTAGAAACCTTAATTATCAGGTTTCAGATCCTGCATATAAATAGGTCAATAGGTTCAGTTCCAATCAGAAAAGAAATTCTCTTGGGCTTGTTTACATAGCAACCAGTTTTGCCCCTGTTTCTGCTCTCACTCTGAAGCCTCCATAGCAATAAACACCTTTGATCTGCTAGGATCCTGCTCTCACACTTGTATCTATACCCACTAATCCTGCACCTCACAAACCATGTGATCAGGCGTGAAAGCAATATTTACCCGCACTTGACAGCCGAGACCACACGCTTTTGTTAGTACCAGATGCAGTGATAGGAGGAGATAGGTCTGGTTTCTCCAAGGTGCGTAGATTTAGCTGATAAAATCCTTCTCTTGCAGGGGAGAACACACGTCCATGATTTAATCCCTAATAAATCAGCGTTAGGCTTCTTCCACACGCAGAATCAAAAACTTTTAGAAAAAGGAAAAACCTGACCTACTGGTCAGTGAGTGTTTCCTTAAGGTCGACTACATTTTCATCACATCGCTGTGGACCTCTCATTGACTACCAGAAACTTGTTGAACTTTATGAATAGGAATTTTTTTACTTGGTTGGAAACTCTCTGATTCTTCTTAAAGACTAAGGATGAAGACACACGGAGCTACTAGTAGCAGCTACTTGTTGTGGCTACTAGAACAGACAATGCTGATCATTTATTGATAATTGTCTCTACGTGTGTTTTAGCAGAGGCAATTCTCAGTATTGTCTATGGCAGGGGATTTTCTGGCATTTAGTAGCCATGAAAAAATAGCTGCTACTAGTAGTTCAGTGTGTCTTCACCCTTAAGTTGACATTTTCAAGAAGGATCAGAATCAGTCATTTGGAGAGTTTCCAACCAAGTAAGAAATTCCTATTCATAAAGTTCAACAAGTTTCTGGTAGTCAATGAGAGGTCCACAGCGATGTAAAGGTGCCCATACATGGGCCGATTCTATTCTATTATGGATCCCTTAGACCGATTCGGCAGCTAATCGGCCCGTGTATGGGGACTACCAACAGGCCTGCCCGACCAATATCTGGCCAGAAATCGCCCAGATATCGGTTGGGCAGGTTAAAAAATCTAGTCGGATTGGGGACCGCATCGGCTCGTTGATATGGTCCCTGAACTGACTTTGCCTATACCCGTCGTTATAATTCGAATTATCCTGGATTCTCCCGATATTGCCCACCCGTAGGTGGGGGATATCGGGAGAAGATCCACTCGCTTGGCAACATCGCCAAGCGAGCGGATCTGAAGGTGTATGGCCACCTTAAGAGTGGGAACACTAGGACAGTCCCAATAGTGCCAATAGTGCTATCATTAGAGGGGCCTTCCTAGCACCTCCAACTTCTCAGGTGATCGTCCCAGTCCTCCTTCTATAATAATGGGGACAGATTGCTTAGCTATTGTTGGCTACTGTTCCACGATGTTCATAGTTGATGGTGGAAAACACCCAGGCATTCTGGGTAGATAACTGCTATAGGCATAAAAAAAATCTGTGCTACAAAAGCAGCATTATTAAGTAAATATAAATATTTTAAAGAGAGTATTTTCCTTCAGGCAATAGAGATTCCAGATATGTTGAATGCACGTGCTCTTTATATGAATTCCGGGTGGACGTGCAACTTGTCCCCCCCCCCCACATTCTCATGGTTCCAACTGCTAACTATTTGCCTGCAAGTCTGCCTACATACCAAACCTACAGCTGACACGCCGGCCCTACAGGCAGAGCTCAACATGTCACTTTTTGCTGCCACTTTGACTAATTTGAGAGGACGGCACCTTTTCTTTCTTAGGAACATTCCGAGAAAACAGTTTACTTAAGGGCTACTGTAAATATCCCCAAACAATGTGCACTTGTGTTTATCCTCAGACTAATTGTGCTTTCTGCGCGCTCCATCGCAGGCCCCTGAGGGAACAGGGAAGGGTTAGTAATAAGTAAATGTCCCTGCATGTATGGCCATATCCTAGAGTTGGGGGCCACCTCTGCCATGGGCCCCTGTACCCCACCTGATGCCAGTCATGATTTTATACTGGCAAAGACTCTTTCATTAAACAGTAACAAAGATGTTCCATGCTCTTCCCTTCACAGCCTCCTCCCCTCTCCTATTCTGCTCTTCCCTCTTGTCAACCCCTTTCTTTTCTGTTGTTCTCTTTGCTCTTCTACCTGATGCTGAATACTCAGCCTGGCTTATGGCGGCCGTACATGGGCTAATGATTTATATTCTCCAACCGATAGGCTTAGGAGCCAAATGGATGGAGGGCGTAATGGGACCACCTTTCAGTAGAGGTTCAGAGGTTCCTCTTTACTTCCTCATCTCCTCAGGTTCTAGTCAACATTAGCGATGAGCGAATCTGTCCCGTTTCACCGAAAAAATTCGCGAAACTTTCAAAAGATGTGCAGAACAATGAAAAATTCGCGAAATGGCGAAAATATCGCGCAGAAAAATAATTTGTCACCCGCGACTATTCTTTTGATGTGTGACTATTTATTTTAATGCCGCGACTATTTATTTTGACGCACAACTATTATTATTAACATTTATTTATAAAGAGCCAACATATTCCGCAGCGCTGTACAATAGCGACTATTTTTTTGCCGCGCAACTATTTATTTTTATGCCACGACTATTTATTTTTATGCCACGACTATTTATTTTTATGCCACGACTATTTATTTTGATGTCGCAACTATTCTTTGACACTTGCAACTATTCTTTTGACACCCGTGACAATTTTTTCACGGCAAATTTTTTCATCCATTTCGCGAAACAAACCGCCAATGGCGAAACGTGGAAATTCGCTGCGAATCCATGCCTGGCGAAACATTCGCCCTTCACTAATCAACGTGGTTAAAACTGATTCAAAACTGGCTGGTAGGAAAGACACCAAGAACCTATAAGAGGATCCATGTGGAACATCAATGAACTTTATTGAGAGACTCAGGGCAGGGAACTGGTGACTTTACACATTTCATAGGGAGCTCTTACCACTTCTTTAAAAGCCAATGGTTAATATATATCTTCAGATAAAATCTTCAAACCTACATGATTCCCAAAATTGTCAGGCCACCATGCAGGTACGTAGTTTGGTATATTATTGGTACACACATGGTCAGATTCTAAGGCTCCAAGACTTTAACAGACCAACCAACCCCAGTAATAGCTGTCTGGAAACTGCATAGAGGGTGTTTAGGCTTTTCCCAAGCCACCAAGCCCTCACTGTTCCTAACTATTCAAACTGTCATTCCCTGGACAGGGGTATTAATTTATAGGAAGCAGACCCTGTAACTGCGGAGGGGCCATTTTTAAAGTTTAGGTGACGCCTAAGTTTGCTGTTACAACCATTAATGAGATTTAATCATCAGCATAGTGAGGGTAATTTTGAAATTCTGAACTATGAGACAGGCTAATAGGCACAATGTGGATTAGAACAGTGGGGCAGCCCCACCTGAGAGACCAGAAGTAGTGGCAATGGGGCTGAACCTGAAGGCCGTCTAGTGTGAAATCTGGGAAGAATGCCTATTTGTGCTTTCCTAGGTAGACCTTAAAGAAGTCTACCTTGAAGGTTAATAAGGCTGAGATTTGGGGTGGACACATACGGTCCTAGATAGGCCACTGTTTTCCTTAATCTTTAACCTTTTTATGGGCTAAGGGGGTACCCTGACCAAAGGTTGGACCTCCAAATGGGGCTTCATCTGAAAAAAAGTAAACAACAACCACTAAACTTAAACTTGTCATGGGAATGTACCTATAATATTAGATGTATCCTATTCTATAACACTATATACAAGGGGAGAGTACACCGCTGCAGTTAGGAGGGCTGCTGGGAACCTGCGACTCGGCACACTATGAGCTGATTTAGGAAAAAACAGATCCTGAGTGATGATAGGTTGATTTGAAGTTGTTGGAATATTCCAGCCAAGCAGAGAAATGTGCACGCCTTTGAAGAATGCCAGCTATGTTTGCCTTGAAACCCTTTCAGATAAAGAACAACATTTACGAATCGCTTTTCAGCAGCGCAGTTCATGCTAAACTAACACCCACTGTCAACCCACCGCTAGCAGCCAATCACCGAGCCCGGCTGTTGTTCAGTCCTGATGAAGGCTCTCTCTGTAAGTCACGCATGGATACCTCTGATGATTGATAAGCAGAACTGACAGTCAAAAGTTCAGCCCATCCCACCTCTGCCACCATCAGGAGATGTAGCATTAAGACATTCGCCTTGAGATTAACCCAAAAGTAGGACATTTTGCGCACTCTCTGCAAGGTAGATGCGGGCTGACTTAATTAGTACAGGTATAGGACCCATTATCCAGAATGCTCGGGACCAAGGGTGTTCCGGATAAGGGGTCTTTCCATAATTTGGATCTCCATACCTTAAGTCTACTAAAGAATCAATAAAACATTAATTCAACCCAACAGGATTGTTCTGCCCCCAATAAGGGGTAATTATATCTTAGTTGGGATCAAGTACAGGTACTGTTTTATTATTACAGAGAAAAGGGAATCATTTAACCATAAAATAAACCCAATAGGGCTGTTCTGCCCCAATAAGGGGTAATTATATCTTAGTTGGGATCAAGTACAGATACTGTTTTATTATTACAGAGAAAAGGGAATCATTTAACCATAAAATAAACCCAATAGGGCTGTTCTGCCCCAATAAGGGGTAATTATATCTTAGTTGGGATCAAGTACAGGTACTGTTTTATTATTACAGTGAAAAGGGAATCATTTAACCATGAAATAAACCCAATAGGGCTGTTCTGCCCCAATAAGGGGTAATTATATCTTAGTTGGGATCAAGTACAGGTACTGTTTTATTATTACAGAGAAAAGGGAATCATTTAACCATGAAATAAACCCAATAGGGCTGTTCTGCCCCCAATAAGGGGTAATTATATCTTAGTTGGGATCAAGTACAGGTACTGTTTTATTATTACAGAGAAAAGGGAATCATTTAACCATTAAATAAACCCAATAGGGCTGTTCTGCCCCCAATAAGGGGTAATTATATCTTAGTTGGGATCAAGTACAGGTACTGTTTTATTATTTCAGAGAAAAGGGAATCATTTAACCATGAAATAAACCCAATAGGGCTGTTCTGCCCCCAATAAGGGGTAATTATATCTTAGTTGGGATCAAGTACAGGTACTGTTTTATTATTACAGAGAAAAGGGAATCATTTAACCATGAAATAAACCCAATAGGGCTGTTCTGCCCCCAATAAGGGGTAATTATATCTTAGTTGGGATCAAGTACAGGTACTGTTTTATTATTACAGAGAAAAGGGAATCATTTAACCATGAAATAAACCCAATAGGGCTGTTCTGCCCCCAATAAGGGGTAAACTGGGCAAACTGGGTGTTTTATATAGATACATAGATTCTATAAATAAGCTTTTGGGCCTGGGGGGGCAGCCATTTAACTTGAAATAGGGTAATAAGGTTCATGTTTACATAGCAGCTATCTAATGGTTTTAATGGAGGCCAAATGATATTTATGGCTCTCTGAAGAGAGTATTGGGTTCTCTAAAGAGTTTATTGGTAGGTCCAATGGAAAGTTCTGCAGCCCGCTGGAAACCAGCCATTTCCCTTGTTCACAAGCTGCAATGTACATAAATATTTGCGTATGTTTCTGTGTGCCTCGGCACGTTATGGCTCTGTATAATACGGCTACAGCTTAGGCAAACAAACTTATTTAGTAAAGAAACTGTCGGAGAGGCTTCATCCTTCTTTCAGTTTGTGGTAAATACTGTGAGAACTGGGAAAGCACAACTGCATCGAGTCCAAAACCCGGAGGAACTCCCATTCAGTGGGGAAATCAGCACCCACAATCCTCAGTGAACTTTCACATTCCTTAGTCTTATCTATGCATCTTGAAAGAATTCATCAGATTCTAACCAGAGCTGACGATCATAAAAGACAAGTAAAGCCAAAAATAAATTTCCTACCGTGTCGGAAATAGTGCAGAAGGGGTAGAGAAAGGGTAAATACAGCTGTGGAGCAAATGTCTGCAGCAAAGTATTATAGGTAGGCCACAGAGATGCAAAGGGAAAAAAGACTGAAGTGGAGCAGTTATGGAGTAGTGGTTATGGGTTGGATCCCTGATGGAAGCTTATGGTACAAAAAAGGGGATGGTATAGACTTGTTAATGGAACATATAGACACCTAAATATATTTCCATGTTACTATGGAAGGGTATTGGTCGGTGATCATGATTTGGTACCCCTAGCAGTGGTTAATGGTACAGGTATGGGATCCCTTAGACTCCATTTTAAACAAATAATCCAGAAACTGATTTCCTTTTTCTCTGTAGAAATAAAACAGTACCTGTACTTGATCCCAACTAAGATATAATTACCCCTTATTGGGGCAGAACAGCCCTATTGGGTTTATTTAATGGTTAAATGATTCCCTTTTCTCTGTAATAATAAAACAGTACCTGTACTTGATCCCAACTAAGATATAATTACCCCTTATTGGGGGCAGAACAGGCCTATTGGGTTTATTTAATGGTTAAATGATTCCCTTTTCTCTGTAATAATAAAACAGTACCTGTACTTGATCCCAACTAAGATATAATTACCCCTTATTGGGGCAGAACAGCCCTATTGGGTTTATTTCATGGTTAAATGATTCCCTTTTCTCTGTAATAATAAAACAGTACCTGTACTTGATCCCAACTAAGATATAATTACCCCTTATTGGGGCAGAACAGCCCTATTGGGTTTATTTCATGGTTAAATGATTCCCTTTTCTCTGTAATAATAAAACAGTACCTGTACTTGATCCCAACTAAGATATAATTACCCCTTATTGGGGCAGAACAGCCCTATTGGGTTTATTTCATGGTTAAATGATTCCCTTTTCTCTGTAATAATAAAACAGTACCTGTACTTGATCCCAACTAAGATATAATTACCCCTTATTGGGGGCAGAACAGCCCTATTGGGTTTATTTAATGGTTAAATGATTCCCTTTTCTCTGTAATAATAAAACAGTACCTGTACTTGATCCCAACTAAGATATAATTACCCCTTATTGGGGGCAGAACAGTCCTATCCGGAATACCCTTGTTCCCGAGCATTCTGGATAATGGGTCCTATGCCTGTATTTTCTGATTATTACATACAAGCTTGACCCAGCAATAAACCCACCCTGCCCCAGGCCTCGTGGTTCCCTTCATGGATCCTCATACTAAATGACACACTTCACGCAATTAGTCTCAGGCTTTAGGGATATCACAACGCATTTCATGCATATGGCATGTTTTAAATGTAATATGATCGTTATTAAGCCGGCTGCTCTACCTGAATCCGTTAAAAGGCTGCAGATGTAGTGAGCCTCAACCTACACGGCATGAGTAACTTATGGACGGACCCCACCCATGCCATGGGTGGAGGACACAATAGCAATTTTCTGACAATAAGAAACAGATGGTTGGATCATATATGAAGCATACCACATATCGCAAAAGGAACTAATCAAGCAGACCCACATTTTCATGTTTGTGAACTTTATATTAAAAAAGAAATGCTTAGACTAGCAAAGCGAATGTTCGGTGGCCTTGGGGGGAGATAAAGGTTTCCCAATCCAAATAAACACCATTCCAATAAACGTATAGAATCCGGGGCAGGGTGGAGATATCTTATGGCTTTGATCCCTACACTTACATCTGATTTTGCTTTAGGAGCCTGATGGGCTATAGAGTCGGCTTCAGAACTATGAATGGAATCTGGGAAAAGACTTACAAACACAAATAACCATTCATTAGCCCCCGGGCCCCAATGGGTCGCAAATACCTCTTTCTAGGGAATGGAAAAATAATATTTTGAAGTCCCCTCACTGATTCAGTCCTTCATCATGTTCCCTCCATGACGGCTGGAGATTTTTTTTTTCCCCCTTCGGATATGTTTTTCCAGACTGTAATTTTCCTGCAAGGATATGCTTTTTTGGAATTCCTCGGCGCTGCGTGAGAAAATGACTGGAGGGGACATTCAATCGGTTCTGGTGTTTGCAGAACTAGGAGGGGGAGAGAAAAGCAGCTCAACAGGTGGGGAGGAGAAAAGCATGGACTCCGTGAGAAAGGGGGACGAGAGGGGAAATGTTTTAGCAGATAGAGGCAACTTCTGATGGTCCTCTGGCTTCATGCAGTCTTCATTGGCACCCATGGCAAAAGGCAGTGCACGTGAAGAAAGGTCTTCTGGGATATGGTGCATGAGTGCAGGAGGACTTCTACAGCTTGAGGGGTGCATTGGGCCTGCAGACAGTGTCACACTGGGATTCCAGGGGCCCACTACAAAACTTTAGCCCAAATGGCCAATGTCCTCCTCTCCTTACGCAGCTCTTTAGTCTTCTGTCCTCTTTACTTTACATACTATAATCGATCCTTCCATCTATTCCTCCTCTTTGTTTTCATACAGAAATAGTGATGAGCAAATTTTTTAGCCAGGCATGGATTCGCAGCGAATTTACGCATTTCGCCATTGACAGAAAATAGACGGGGGCGACAGAAAATAGACGCGGGCGACAGAAAATAGACGGGCGACAGAAAATAGACGGGGGCGACAGAAGAAAATAGACGCGGGCGACAGAAAATAGACGGGGCGACAGAAAATAGACGCGTGCGACAGAAAATAGACGGGGGCGACAGAAAATAGACCGGGGTGACAGAAAATAGACGCGGGCGACAGAAAATAGACGGGGGCGACAGAAAATAGACGCGGGCGACAGAAAATAGACGGGGCGACAGAAAATAGACGGGGGCGACAGAAAATAGACGGGGGCGACAGAAAATAGACGGGGGCGACAGAAAATAGACGCGGGCGACAGAAAATAGACGGGGCGACAGAAAATAGACGCGGGCGACAGAAAATAGACGGGGGCGACAGAAAATAGACCGGGGTGACAGAAAATAGACGCGGGCAACAGAAAATAGACGGGGGCGACAGAAAATAGACGCGGGCGACAGAAAATAGACGGGGCGACAGAAAATAGACGGGGGCGACAGAAAATAGACGGGGGCGACAGAAAATAGACGGGGGCGACAGAAAATAGACGCGGGCGACAGAAAATAGACGCGGGCGACAGAAAATAGACGCGGGCGACAGAAAATAGACGGGGCGACAGAAAATAGACGCGGGCGACAGAAAATAGACGGGGGCGACAGAAATAGACCGGGGTGACAGAAAATAGACGCGGGCGACAGAAAATAGACGGGGGGCGACAGAAAATAGACTGGGATGACAGAAAATAGACGCGGGCGACAGAAAATAGACGGGGGCGACAGAAAATAGACCGGGGTGACAGAAAATAGACGCGGGCGACAGAAAATAGACGGGGGCGACAGAAAATAGACTGGGATGACAGAAAATAGACGCGGGCAACAGAAAATAGACGCGGGCGACAGAAAATAGACGGGGGCGACAGAAAATAGACCGGGGTGACAGAAAATAGACGCAGGCGACAGAAAATAGACGGGGGCGACAGAAAATAGACACAGGCGACAAAAAATAGACGCGGGCGACAGAAGATAGACACGGGCAACAGAAAATAGACGCGGGCGACAGAAAATAGACGCTGGCGACAAAAAATAGACGCGGGTGACAGAAGATAGACACGGGCAACAGAAAATAGATGCAGGCAACAGAAAATAGACGCTGGTGACAAAAAATAGACGCGGGCGACAGAAGATAGACGCGGGCAACAGAAAATAGACGCGGGTGACAGAAAATAGATGCAGGCAACAGAAAATAGATGCTGGCGACAAAAAAGGTGCGGGTGACAAAAAAATTGCGCGACAAATGCATTTTGTGAATTTTTCGCCATTTCACGAATTTTATTCCTGTTTCGCAAATTTTATGGTGAAGCAAAACACGACAGATCATCACTATACAGAAATTGAAAAAGACCAAGAATTAGGCCAAATGATTAGGAGCAGGAGGGCCCACTGGAACCTGGGAGTTTCCCTGCTATCCTGGTGGGCCAGTTTGACTGGAAAGCTAAACCAGAAAGCAAATCCCAAGATTTAGCTCTTCCTCAGGTTAATAAGAACCACTGACGTGACCTTCAAGACCTGAATTCTGGATCAAAGGCTGGAAACTGTGCAACAAGGCAGCTGAAGAAGCAGAAAAGGCATCAAATAACATTACCGATGACCTTCAGTTTGGCACTGCTAGAAAGATGAAAGCCACTCAGAACACACACACTGAGAGGTCTTTGTTTCCCAAAGTTCCCTGCAGTTGTGGGTAGAAAGAAAATAGGGACAGTTGGGCAAGATGGCCACAGCAGGACAACATGGCGACTGTAGTGCTGTAAATTTGTATTGCTCCTCAGTTGTTGTTGAAGGTCCATTGGTTGGACGGTTCTACTTTATATGAATAAGCTTTTTTTCTCCTATGGACTTCAGCCCCACTAAAGACATTCATGAGTCTAGGGCCAGGTGGGAGATTTACCCACTGTGAGAAACTCTTCAGAAGTGCCTTCAAGGTTCCATTGAGACTGACCTAATACTGAGTTCTAACCCTCCACTGCTTGCCATTGGCTTGCAGTGGAACCTGGCCATACCCATACTGGCCTAATAGCTAAAGAGCTGACTATATTATGGTTATAATCACTGTATCTTCCCATAAAGGTGACCCTGTTGTCTACATTCACTTTGATTCCTTCATGGCACCCTACTAGCTCTAAGCTTTAGACCAGTGATCCCCAACCAGTGGCTCAGGGGTAACATGTTGCTCACCACCCCTGTTGATGTTGCTCCCAGTGGCCCCAAAGTAGGTGCCATTTTTACATTTCTGGCTTGGAGACAAGTTTTGGAAGCCCAGAGACACCGTTTTACTCCAAACAGAGCCTCCTGCAGGCCAGCAGTCATATTGGGCTACCAAATAGCCAATCACAGCCCCTATTTAGCATCCCCAAAGAACTTTTTTCACACTTGTGTGGCTCCCCAACACTTTTTACTGAATGTGGCTGACAAGTGAAAATGGTTGGGGAAGCTTTAGGCATTTCTTTCCATGAAATTTGCCACGAGGGTCCCCCATCTTTTACTTCGGTCTCCAGGGCCACCAGTTAAAGTCTGACCTGGGCATTCATACAGGGTTAATGGCTCCCTTCTCCTAGGTTTTTGGATGCATCCATCTTGAGGTGAAGCTAAAAGTCCCCTTTCTTGTTATCGGAGAATCACGGTAGTTTAAGCACTGATATCTGGAATATATCCTTCTGTCCTATCATGGTTGAAAGGAAACGCCCTGGTATCTGTAGATAACATCTCTCCATACGGTGCTCATTTATAGGGGACAATTCATCACTGTCTAAATGAATTCCCTTCCCGCTAAATTCCCCCGTGTCACATACCACAACCATCAGTCTCGTTATTCATTTCTTTAACCACTCGGGTTCAAACTGCAACGGCCGATTTGTTGCCTAAATACAAAGTATTTCCACAGTCTGAATCTGAATTTTGCTAGAACTGCTAAACCAATATTTTTTGCAATTAGTTTTTAAACGTCTGGAAAGCGCTGAATCCGTTTGTAGGTACAGCCTTTCCCCTCGTCTCCTTCCCACTGGGAAACAAACAGAACAGCACTTTTTTAACCTAATATTTTTCAGCCAAAACAGGGGCAAAGCATACAGATACAGGGCTCACAGTGTCTCAGCCATACAGATACAGGGCTCACAGTGTCTCAGCCATACAGATACAGGGCTCACAGTGTCCCAGCCATACAGATACAGGGCTCACAGTGTCTCAGCCATACAGATACAGGGCTCACAGTGTCTCAGCCATACAGATACAGGGCTCACAGTGTCTCAGCCATACAGATACAGGGCTCACAGTGTCTCAGCCATACAGATACAGGGCTCACAGTGTCTCAGCCATACAGATACAGGGCTCACAGTGTCTCAGCCATACAGATACAGGGCTCACAGTGTCCCAGCCATACAGATACAGGGCTCACAGTGTCTCAGCCATACAGATACAGGGCTCACAGTGTCCCAGCCATACAGATACAGGGCTCACAGTGTCTCAGCCATACAGATACAGGGTTCACAGTGTCCCAGCCATACAGATACAGGGCTCACAGTGTATCAGCCATACAGATACAGGGCTCACAGTGTCTCAGCCATACAGATACAGGGTTCACAGTGTCTCAGCCATACAGATACAGGGTTCACAGTGTCCCAGCCATACAGATACAAGGCTCACAGTGTCTCAGCCATACAGATACAGGGCTCACAGTGTCTCAGCCATACAGATACAGGGCTCACAGTGTCTCAGCCATACAGATACAGGGCTCACAGTGTCTCAGCCATACAGATACAGGGCTCACAGTGTCTCAGCCATACAGATACAGGGCTCACAGTGTCTCAGCCATACAGATACAGGGCTCACAGTGTCCCAGCCATACAGATACAGGGCTCACAGTGTCTCAGCCATACAGATACAGGGCTCACAGTGTCTCAGCCATACAGATACAGGGCTCACAGTGTCTCAGCCATACAGATACAGGGCTCACAGTGTCTCAGCCATACAGATACGGGGCTCACAGTGTCTCAGCCATACAGATACAGGGTTCACAGTGTCCCAGCCATACAGATACAGGGTTCACAGTGTCCCAGCCATACAGATACAGGGCTCACAGTGTCCCAGCCATACAGATACAGGGCTCACAGTGTCCCAGCCATACAGATACAGGGCTCACAGTGTCTCAGCCATACAGATACAGGGCTCACAGTGTCTCAGCCATACAGATACAGGGCTCACAGTGTCTCAGCCATACAGATACAGGGCTCACAGTGTCCCAGCCATACAGATACAGGGCTCACAGTGTCTCAGCTTACTCTGTATGACCCCCCGTTGCTCCTAACACTTTGTAGAAACAAGAAGCTTAGATTTATTTAATGGCGGAGGAGCTGACCCAGGACTGATGAAGAGGGATATAGACTGGGGAGAAGAGGCTGAACCATGCAGAGCAAGCAGCAACATGCTGAGATATGGGGAGGGGGGGCTAAACTCCCAGTGACCCAGCTCCTTGTTCCGCACAATGCCAGAAAGCGAGTATCAGTTTCCCGTGAAGGAGAGCGGCGCTGGGGGAGAATATCTGATAATATTATCTACTCTGCAGGCATTCAGTGTGGGTCAGGGGAGAGGGGGCAGATGGGAAGGGGCCCCACCTGAGTCAGATAGGATGATGGGAAGCTGATGATGGGAGGTTACACACAGAGAGCACATCAGTTACATAACACCCTCAGCGGGGATGTTGCCTTTGGCAGCCGAAATATCATTGCTTTCCCGACTCCCCAAGCGCCAATTATTCCTACTGCACTCAGCTCTGTCTGTCTGAGACTTGTTTCTCTTTAGTCTCACACACAGCTGTACCCAGAGTAGCCAGATATTCCTACAGCATGAAGTGCCCCCAACTGCTACACACAGAGTAATATACTCCTAGTGTAACTTAGAGGCTATTATCCCCCCACTGCTACTATAGGCACCATCTCTCCCTACTATACCTGCTATCCCACAGCCCCAGTCCCTTCCCAGAGGCTATTATCCCTCCCACTGCTACTATAGGCACCATCTCTCTCTACTATACCTGCTATCCCACAGCCCCAGTCCCTTCCCAGAGGCTATTATCCCCCCACTGCTACTATAGGCACCATCTCTCCCTACTATACCTGCTATCCCACAGCCCCAGTCCCTTCCCAGAGGCTATTATCCCTCCCACTGCTACTATAGGCACCATCTCTCTCTACTATACCTGCTATCCCACAGCCCCAGTCCCTTCCCAGAGGCTATTATCCCCCCACTGCTACTATAGGCACCATCTCTCCCTACTATACCTGCTATCCCACAGCCCCAGTCCCTTCCCAGAGGCTATTATCCCCCCACTGCTACTATAGGCACCATCTCTCCCTACTATACCTGCTATCCCAAAGCCCCAGTCCCTTCCCAGAGGCTATTATCCCACTGCTACTATAGGCACCATCTCTCCCTACTATACCTGCTATCCCACAGCCCCAGTCCCTTCCCAGAGGCTATTATCCCCCCACTGCTACTATAGGCACCATCTCTCCCTACTATACCTGCTATCCCACAGCCAAAGTCCCTTCCCAGAGGCTAGTATCCCCCCCACTGCTACTATAGGCACCATCTCTCCCTACTATACCGGCTATCCCACAGCCCCAGTCCCTTCCCAGAGGCTATTATCCCCCCACTGTTACTATAGGCACCATCTCTCCCTACTATACCTGCTATCCCACAGCCAAAGTCCCTTCCCAGAGGCTAGTATCCCCCCCACTGCTACTATAGGCACCATCTCTCCCTACTATACCGGCTATCCCACAGCCCCAGTCCCTTCCCAGAGGCTATTATCCCCCCACTGCTACTATAGGCACCATCTCTCCCTACTATACCTGCTATCCCACAGCCCCAGTCCCTTCCCAGAGGCTATTATCCCCCCACTGCTACTATAGGCACCATCTCTCCCTACTATACCTGCTATCCCACAGCCCCAGTCCCTTCCCAGAGGCTATTATCTCCCCACTGCTACTATAGGCACCATCTCTCCCTACTATACCTGCTATCCCACAGCCCCAGTCCCTTCCCAGAGGCTATTATCCCCCCACTGCTACTATAGGCACCATCTCTCCCTACTATACCTGCTATCCCACAGCCCCAGTCCCTTCCCAGAGGCTATTATCCCCCCACTGCTACTATAGGCACCATCTCTCCCTACTATACCTGCTATCCCACAGCCCCAGTCCCTTCCCAGAGGCTATTATCCCCCACTGCTACTATAGGCACCATCTCTCCCTACTATACCTGCTATCCCACAGCCCCAGTCCCTTCCCAGAGGCTATTATCCCCCCACTGCTACTATAGGCACCATCTCTCCCTACAATACCTGCTATCCCACAGCCCCAGTCCCTTCCCAGAGGCTATTATCCCCCCACTGCTACTATAGGCACCATCTCTCCCTACTATACCTCCTATCCCACAGCCCCAGTCCCTTCCCAGAGGCTATTATCCCCCCACTGCTACTATAGGCACCATCTCTCCCTACTATACCTGCTATCCCACAGCCCCAGTCCCTTCCCAGAGGCTATTATCCCACTGCTACTATAGGCACCATCTCTCCCTACTATAGATCTTCTCCTTTATACCAAATAGGTCACATTAAAGTTTTTTGCCTCTGTGGCCTTAAGCAGTTTTCAGAACTCTGCAAACTTAACTGCTATGAAATCATTAGCATTTTAAACTCATCAATTTGAACTAATTGGCAGCAAACGCTTTTCTTTGAAAATGTTGCACATTAGAATTACTCGTCAGGAGAAATCCCTTGAAGCAGACAGCCCTGCCCTGGGGCCTTGGCAGAATTGTCTCATGATGCAATGATCCCATAACGAACTTTTTGATTACAGAAGCATGAAACTGCTTTCATGTGATTGGTCTGTGTGTGCCACACCCCTAAAAAAATCCAAATTCACACCTACATCAGAGCGCCATCTTGTGTTCAGTAAAGAAACCTAAAGGTGCAACTGCAGCTGAAGCTAGGGTAAAATGTCCATTCAACTACAGTAAGAGGGGTCAGGTAGCCTTAAGGACTCATTGGAGCCCAAGGTAAGAAAGAGGTATGGCCTTCAGTAGGCCCTTAGTTGGGAGTAGGCCCTTAGTTGGGAATAGGCCCTTAGCTGGGAGTAGGCCCTTAGTTGGGAGTAGCCCCTTAGTTGGGAGTAGGCCCTTAGCTGGGAGTAGGCCCTTAGCTTGGAGTAGACTCTTAGCTGGGAGTAGGCCATTAGCTAGGAGTAGGCCCTTAGTTGGGAGTAGGCCCTTAGTTGGGAGTAGGCCCTTAGTTGGGAGTAGGCCCTTAGCTGGCAGTAAGCCCTTAGCTGGGAGTAGGCTCTTAGCTGGGAGTAGGCGATTAGCTAGGAGTAGGCCCTTAGCTGGGAGTAGGCCCTTAGTTGGGAGTAGGCCCTTAGTTGGGAGTAGGCCTTTAGCTGGGAGTAGGCCCTTAGCTGGGAGTAGGCCCTTAGTTGGGAGTAGGGCCTTAGCTGGCAGTAGGCCCTTAGTTGGGAGTAGGGCCTTAGCTGGCAGTAGGCCCTTAGCTGGGAGTAGGCTCTTAGCTGACTTAGCTGAGAGTAGGTGATTAGCTAGGAGTAGGCCCTTAGCTGGGAGTAGGCCCTTAGTTGAGAGTAGGCCTTTAGTTGGGAGTAGGCCCTTAGTTGGGAGTAGGCCTTTAGCTGGGAGTAGGCCCTTAGCTGGGAGTAGGCCCTTAGCTGGGAGTAGGCCCTTAGTTGGGAGTAGGCCCTTAGCTGGGAGTAGGCCCTTAGTTGGGAGTAGGCCCTTAGTTGGGAGTAGGCCTTTAGCTGGGAGTAGGCCCTTAGCTGGGAGTAGGCCCTTAGCTGGGAGTAGGCCCTTAGTTGGGAGTAGGCCCTTAGTTGGGAGTAGGCCTTTAGCTGGGAGTAGGCCCTTAGCTGGGAGTAGGCCCTTAGCTGGGAGTAGGCCCTTAGTTGGGAGTAGGCCCTTAGCTGGAAGGACCCAGTCCTCTGGGAGCCTCTGGAAAGCAAGGCAGCAGTCTACAAATGAGTATTGTAAGGAGATTTATATTAAGCTGGACTCATTGTACAAGAGCCAATGCAAACACCCCTAGTGGCTCAGCTGCATTGAAATGCCTTTTCATTGTTCATTGTGTGTCCCCAACAATAACAGGGCAGCTGATATGTTTATATTCACAGCCATGCGTCCCTGGCACCTCACCCAGTCCCTCATTGGCTCAGATAGCCAACCCATGGCCAGTGCCTAAGTGCTCCATATTGGACCAGATATGTCCATGGCATGTTGTTTTGCACCCACACAATGCCTGGACACACCGCAGACCCCTAATATTGGGGGGGGGGGGGGGGGGGGTTGACAGGCCTACAAATATAGAATATATTCAGAAGGGCTGGGCCAGGGAAGGTAATATCCAAGTTGGGGTGCAATGATGGTGATATTTACCACAGTAGCCCTACAGGTCTACAGATAGTGATAGGGTTGCCATTTGGGTTTCACCTGGACACCATGGTTTTCACAAGGGCTGTCTGGGTTTCCGAATTTGGAAAACCAGGAAGGACTCTCCTAAATTGATGTGGCAATCGGCCAATCGTCGATCCCTGTATTATAGCCCTGCCCCTGTGATGTCAGTGCCCCACTCCCCTGATGTCACTGTCTCCGCCCCTCTGCCCGGGTTTAAGCAGGGTGATAGTTGGCAACCCAAAGGTAAACTGCCACTGGGCAGCAAGCTTAGTCCCTCAGGGGCCACTGAAATACAATTCCTGCAGCCCCTATGGCACTATATAGAGCATAGAGTCGGACCTGAATTCTGCTGATACACATTTAACTTAAACTAGATGGAGAACACAGTATATTTATTCAATATAAATATCAAATCTGATATCCTTAGTAAACAGCTTGGGAGCCTGAAATAATGACTTCTGACAAAGTCAAAGGATTATAGAATGAACCTCCTAGCAATTAATAAGGAGAAATATAATAGACGGGGATAATCGATTGTTAATACAGAAAAGTTATATTTGATCATCCCCATCTATTATTATATATTATTTTTCATTTCACATTCTTTGTAGAGCTTCCAAAAATATGCCAGCAAATGAGTTCCAGCCGTTCTCCGGATCATATTGACTCCATATATGTGTATATTCCCCCCCGGCCCCCTCTCCGGTATTTAAGCAGCCACATGGATTTAGGTTTTTTTAGCTCATACCCCAAATTCTTTAAAATAAACACAAAAACAGAAATAACAAGTGATACAGAGCGATCCCTCCACGGGTTTTCAGAACCCACAAGGCTTTTCTAGGTTGGCAGTTGGTTTAGAGCACTTTTAATGGAGACTGCAGGGATCAATAAACCGAAGCAGTTATCTCTGGATATAAATAGTGATCACTTTGGCAGGAACTGATCAGCGCCATAATAGTAGCATAGCCATAGAGTATAATGTTCAGTTTCCCAACATATAGGTGTTCCCAACGTATAGGTCGATCTGCAGTCATCATTGCACAGGGATCACTGAGCATTGCCATTTAGTGATGGGACGAAATGTTTCACCAGGCATGGATTCGCGGCGAAATTCCGTGTTTCGCCATTGGCGGATTGTTTCGCAAAACGGATGAAAAAATTAGTTGTGGAAAAATTTGCCATGCGTCTAAAAATTGTCGCCCACGTCAAAAGAATAGTCGTGCATCAAAAAAGAATTGTCATGGGCGTCAAAAGAATAGCTGCATGACAAAAGAGTAGCTGCGGGCGACAAAAGAATAGTGGCGCATCAAAAAAGAATAGTCGCGTGACAAAAGAATAACCATGGGCATCAAAAGAATAGTCGCACGTCAAAAAAGAATAGTCAGGGGCAGCCAAAAGAATAGTCGTGCGACAAAAGAATAGCCGCACGCGACAAAAGAATAGCCGCACGCGACAAAAGAATAGCCGCACGCGACAAAAGAATAGCCACGGGCGACAAAAGAATAGTCGCGCATCAAAAAAGAATAGTCACGCAACAAAAGAATAGTCGCACGTCAAAAAAGAATAGTCGCGCATCAAAAAAAAATAGTCGCGCGTCAAAAAAGAATAGTCACGGGCGTCAAAAGAATAGCCGTGGGCGTCAAAAGAATAGCCGTGGGCGTCAAAAGAATAGTCGTGCGTCAAAAAAGAATAGTCAGGGGCAGCCAAAAGAATAGTCGTGCGACAAAAGAATAGCCGCGGGTGACAAAAGAATAGCCGCGGGTGACAAAAGAATAGCAAATTTTTCGCCATTTTGTGAGTATTTCGCAAGATACTTGAATTTTCCGGCGAAGCGAAATGGGACAGATTCACTCACCACAAGTGCCATTGAAACACTAAAGGCCAGTCAGTAGGTACAGGACATTCCCAAAGAGTCTTCCTTACCCAACCCTGCAGTGATCACTGATTGCTAGACATGATCTCCGGACATTAATACAATAGAGCCAAGCACAGCTCTGTATTAGCCAATGAGAAGCAGTGATCACTTCCTAAAGGATCGGCTTCTAGACAGTCAACTAGAGATTCAGGTTGCGTTCCAGTGGTAGGTTTGCACCCAGTGGATGGTTGCCATGTGAAACCTGAATCGTGGGGATAGGCGGATCAGATCAGCTGACACGCTGTACTTATCCACCTATCAAAATACTGCATACACACAGTGCTACTTGTCTAATTACATTTATATTTAATTTCTAATGTAAACTACCCCAAATTTGGCAACCCTTTTTAAAGTTTAAATGACCACTTTACCTTACAGGCAGGGCCGTATTTATATAAGGCACCCAAGGGTCTGTCTAGCTTTTAAAGGGGCAGCCCTTGAGTGCCTAAATATAAGAAAACATACTAAAATACCCCCCCCCCCGCCTCGGCTACAAAGTTGCTAAGGAAATCTGCCGATGGACTTGGGGGGATGAGGGGTTAACAATAAAGCACACTGTGGCACATAAGGAAGTGACATCACACAACTGGAAGTGACATCATTTCAGCAACGTGGGGGGAACATTTAGGCCTGGTACCTAGGGAGGCACTGGACCTAAATACAGTCTTGCTTACAAAACACAATGGATTAAATGTAAACAGTGTTAACAGGTGCCATTTTTTCTTTTCCAGCTCTACACTATGGGACAAAGCAGAGAATAACAGGGGCTGTGTTCACTCAGGTCGAAAAGCCAGTACAGGTGAAAAAAAGGGGGTGGGGCAAGGAGCAATGTTTTTGTTGAGGAAGTAGGAACCAGGAAGTGGGGGAACTAGCCATAGGAGCTTAAAGAAATAAGAGGGGGCAATAAAGAAGATGGTGAGTAATATAGTTGCATTTACTGGTCAGAATTGCCCTTATAGTTGCCGAGGCATGATTCAAAGAACGGGTTTTTTATGCCAGGGACCTGGTCTTTTCTGGTATCAGAAGAATGCACTTTAACTTGTTTGTGGCATATTCTGTGTAAAACTAAAAGTGACTTGTTTCGTGGAAAACCCTGTTGTGAATAAAACACAGGCAAATACCTGCTTGATGTTGTCAGGGGTGTCACTGTCTCTTTCTTTGCAAATAGACAGTTCCAGTGAATTCTTAAGTGACCCGTAATTCATAATATCTAATGCTACAACTTTACACAATACATACTCTTGTCTGATGTCCCCATCCTATCCACATCTAAGCCTTAAATGGCTCAAAGAGACAGTTGTATGTGTAGGAAGGGTTTATGGGAACTGCCTTTGGGGCGTTACAAGTTGCAGGTGTTGGTCTTTGGATAAAGCTTTGTTTCTTCAAGGGCCTACCCAAAGGTTACACAGGACACTAGGCCTTGTTTGTGTGTCTGTTGGTGTAGGATGGAAAGTAGGATTAGAGGCTGAGACACCAGAGGTATCCAGAAAACTCCATGTTGACATTTCCCTTGAGATTCGGAGACTCTGCATCAGCGAGACAACACAGGCTAGGCATTGACAAGCCGTCCTCGGGACAGAACAATGACAGATTGTGTGCGCTGCCATTCTCATGAGTTCAGAAGGGAAGTGAATGACAGGCACACAAACTGTTTACTGACTCCGAGACAGAAGGGCAGCTTGAGAAGAAATACCCAGTGTCCCCCGTGTCATTGTCCAGAGGAAGTGTCACCTTGCAGAGACCGGCAGAGCTAAGGCAGCATCAACCAGGTTCATGAAGAACTCGCCCACAGGATGCCAAGACAGGCTGAGGGACGCCCATGAAGATGAGAGGGTCCCTGATACATCATGATAATGGGGAGACGTCATACCAGGAATATATTCTCATGAGGTAAGTCTTACCCTGTGCCTGGGGCCTAGCTCTGATACCCAACTGAGATATCACAATAGGTGAAAGCTTCATGGTGTTATGGATGTTGGTTGTAGTTGGGGCTACCTTAATAAAAGACTAATACAATATATAAATAATGGATGGGGGGCATCTCAAATCTTACATGAGTGATTCTAAGACAAGTAAAGACTTAACAAAACCTCTGATTGAACTAGGAGTATTATGGCACATACCAACTGGGACACTGTTTAAGTTGCAGCCGCCCACTTATATTCTGGGTTACTCCAATTCAGCTTTGTATCTTCTTGAACCAAGGCAAAAAGCATAAATGGTTTCACTATTAAGTTTAGCAAACATGGCTGCTTGGTCCGAGGGCGGCACGTTGCACTTCTGCCCAGGTGGAGGAGCAACTTTATAGGAAGATTCTGGAAAGTAATACCACGGGCCAATGTTGTAATTAAAACAAAATACAGAGGCTGGCCCTTTATTTTTATGCCAAAGGTCAGAACACAAAAAGAAAAGTAGTCCAGGTGCCCCAGTCCCAGACCCTCGGGTAACGTCAATCCGTAAAGGCCTAAAGGGGCACATAAATGTAGTAAAAACGAAAATACGTTATATACGACTTCATCTCTGCCACCTTATTTGTTTTGTGCTCCATCAAAATGACAGTCATTGGCTGCTTTATTTAGGGCATTTATTTTCCCTTTCCTGGTTTACCAATTTTTTCCTTCATTTGCCTCTATATTAGTTCCTATCAGAACTTGCTTTTAAAATGTATTCTCTCTTTAATATCTCATTATAAAAAAAGAGCCAGGGCTTAAGCAATCAGGGTTGGAATGGGCTGGTAGGAGACCGGGAAAAAAAACGGCGGGTCTTGCTGACCCAGACCCCATCCCTGCTGCCCTCCCTCCCCTGATTGTGGTGAAGAATAAGGTATGCACACAGGGGGCGAGGGGCTGGCAATGGGTGAGTAGGTGGCCGGGGGGCCCTGGGGTAGCATGTCATGGTTTTTCTATTATAAAACATTTGCCCCCGCCCCAGCATCAAGTATAATTGCAAAAAAAATGATTCAGAATTTTGTGCCAAAAAATTTAGATGAAACATTTGTGCATAAATTGTCCACAGTTGCACCCATGGCAAAATAGGTGTGCCCGGGCAGAAATCTATTTACACGATGCTCAGCTGAATAAATCTGCATTTAATATACGATTCCTAGAAAGGCTTTGCATTCAGTTTATCTTATATTTCATGCAAAGCCAAAAAGAGAGGCAAGGAATCATGGTTCGGTGTTATTGGGGGGCAGCGGGGTGATATTAATCTTGTGCCAGTTGCTCTCATTTGCCATATGGTACAATATAAGAAGCCGCTGTTGGTTATGACATTATTATCACAATGGTATTTTCTGAGAAGATATCCACAATAAAAGGGGTTTGTTACCTATGAGCAGGGGAACCAGACTTGGAAGGATAAGGGGGTGCCTATCTGGATCCCATGGAACCCACATATATACTTAATGCACTTTGCACCTTGAGGGATTTTGAAGTGCAGCACTTACTGCCCTATGGGAACCCTGTACCTAATACCCAGTGTCGGACTGGCCCACCAGGATACCAGGAAAACTCCCAGTGGGCCCAGGTGTCAGTGGCCCCCCTGCTCCTGACCATTTGGCCTGTTTGATGGTCATTCCTTAATTCTGAATGGGAAGAAAGAGGAGAAATAGATGGAAGGATAGATACTAGCATGTAAATAAAAGAGACTGGGAGAATAAAGAGGTTGGGTGAGGGAAGGGGGAAAGATATTTTGGAGAGTGGGCCCCTGGGGCCCCAGTCCGACACTGCTAATACCTGTCCCAAGCAGGTCCCAATTCCATCTTCCATGATGCCAAAGGGCAAGTCTTTGGTACCCAATATGACTCCACCCAGAGGTTGGAGGTGGGCAGTGACATCACTTGGGGGCGGGGAAATGGGCAGGCTAGGCAGGGGAATGGGTGGATGGGGCGGAGAAAATGGGTGAATGGGGTGGGGAAATGGATGGGTGGGTAGGGATACTGGGAAGGGCATAGGCTGGCCTCTATATAAAAGGGGGTGATCTGCAGCAGAAAGAGTCAGGAAAGAGAGGGATTATATAGATTATATATAGGGTTGCTATTCTTTCAAACTTACCTGCAGATATATTGCCAGTTAATATGAAATACCGGTCTGGCCAATGCTGGCGATTTTCAGGCTAGGCCAATCAAATACAGGCAGGGTAGCATCCCTATCCATAGGCAGGGCGGGACAGTTGGACAGCCCTGGCCTACATCATGCCAAAAATGAATTATAAGGCTTTCTACCCTTTTTACTATTAAGGGGAACATCTATTAAATAGCAGCCTGCATAGAGAGACAATAGACAAGTAAAAAATGGAAGCACACCCTCCCACACAATGGAATAATCCAATCAATGATTAGATTGTTTTTACAAGATACATTGACGAGATGGATCCAACTGAGCAGGAATTAGAAGTTCATGACCGGTTGCACTCCCTGCTCAGCGGATGTTGAGCTTCCCTGTAACTTGCAGGCTATGAATCAGCTCCCTGCCAAACTAAAGGGGAACAAAGCCCTCGTTACTGAGCGCACGTTGTTTTGTTTAGGGATAATGAGCTGTTAGGAAATGCTTAGGAGCCGCACAATCCTTGGCCGGTTAGAAAACAAAAAGCCACAATGATGCTATAACAATCACTTTTATAATGTTCCCCTGATATCCGTGGCTTCGGCTCATAACAGCTGGTGTCAACGCGTTTCCAGCTTGGATTGGTTTTCTCCTAGCGAGGCTTTATGGTGCTGAGCAGGGAGTAACATGGGCCCTCAGGGATTAACATGGGCCCTCAGGGATTAACATGGGCCCTCAGGGATTAACATGGGCCCTCAGGGATTAACATGGGTCCTCAGGGATTAACATGGGCCCTCAGGGATAAACATGGGCCCTCAGGGATTAACATGGGCCCTCAAGGATTAACATGGGCCCTCAGGGATAAACATGGGCCCTCAGGGATTAACATGGGCCCTCAGGGATTAACATGGGCCCTCAGGGATTAACATGGGCCCTCAGGGATAAACATGGGCCCTCAGGGATAAACATGGGCCCTCAGGGATTAACATGGGCCCTCAGGGATAAACATGGGCCCTCAGGGATTAACATGGGCCCTCAGGGATTAACATGGGCCCTCAAGGAGTAACATGGGCCCTCAGGGATTAACATGGGCCCTCAGGGATTAACATGGGCCCTCAGGGATTAACATGGGCCCTCAGGGATTAACATGGGCCCTCAAGGAGTAACATGGGCCCTCAGGGTGCCCTTGCCATCTCACTCCCTTTATAACAAGGTCTATTCTGTTGTCCTCAGTATAAGAAGACATACCTGGAAGAGTAATATTACGAGGCTTAATATAGAATTATCTATATAAGACACTTTGGATGCTTCTCTCTTTTTCTCATTATAGGCAAACCCCTCAAGGCCTTCCCAAGATGGTCCTACTCTATATCCTGATGTTCTCCTGCTTCTCCAACCTTCTTCAAGGCACCAGCATCTACCGTAGCGCCGACAGGAATCAGGGTCTGAGGTTTCTCTTCTGCACACTCACACCATCGATGGTGCCCTAGGGTGATACCTACTAAGCAATAGGACATCTCCCAGGGTAGATAGGGTAGGGCCCAGCCAAGCAAACCATTCCCACACTACGGAAAGAGTTTTTCATTACTGACTTGATGACCCCCAGCTCTGCATTTAGAGATACATAATTACACATTAGCAGTACAGATCCACCGCAAGGTTCTTGCAGCTAAATATGGCGGCAGAGCCGAGGGGGCAGGAGCTACACGGGGCGGAGGGGGCGATTTTTATCCTATAAAAGCCTGTATAAAGGTACGTCCCCAGGTGTCTATATATAACCTAAACTCTTTAATTTGGGGTGACCATCATTGGTATTGTGTGATCATAGTCACCCTGAATGGGCACTATAAATTCATACTTTAGTTTCCCAATGGCTTTGTCCAACCAATAGAGATATTAATGGGGTCATGTAAAAAAGACAGCCCAGGAGTGGTAACCCATAGCATCCAATCAGCAGGCAGCATTTACTGGTCACCTGTTTAAAAACAAACATCATATTGGTTGCTATGGGTTACTGCCCCATGGCAAACTTAGAGGCTTTTATTACATATGTTGGTTCCTATGTAGGTTGCATCATGATTTGCTTTTGCTTTTCCCTTCGAGCTAATATGAGTGCTACAGGCTCATCTTGCAGATCCAGCCTTGCCTAAAGGTGGCCATACACGGGTCGATATGGGTCCCTTGGACCGATTCAGCACCTTATCGGCCCATGTAGGGGCAGCAACGATGGGCCTGCCTGACCGATATCTGGCCTGAAATTGGCCAGATATCGATCGGGCAGGTTAAAAGATTTAGCCAGATCGGGGACCGCATCGGCTCATTGATACGGTCCCCGAACCGACTGCCACATTGCCGCCATTATAATTAGATCGTTTGGCACCAGGGCCCAGTGATCGAAGTAGCCTACATTTTCCCCGATATCGCCCACCCGTAGGTGGGGATATCGGGAGAAGATCTGCTCGCTTGGCGACCTCGCCAAGCAAGCGGATCTTCACGTGTATGGCCACCTAAAGGATCTGCTGTCTTTCTGGCAGGGTGCCCACCAGCGTCTTCATTATCTCCCATTGTCCCCCTATTGTGTTATAATCTCATTATAAAAATCCAGAATGGGGTGTAGACAACTAGACATGGGCATAATTGGGGTGTGTCTATCTGAACAGCGTCATAAATGGCATTCTCCAGTAATGCACTGGCGTTGGGGGCTCCTTCAACATTGGAAATGGTATTCAAATCATGGCCAATAGTACCGGGGCAAATTTTCTTACAGTTTTTTTTATTTTAAAGCTTTAATCTTATTAGTTTGTAATTATTATATAAGATGTTTGATAAATATACCCTCAGATCACTACTGCCTACCCAGAATGCCATTAACATACACACGTATATATATTCAAACATCTGGATAAAATAAGGCGGCTCCTGATATATCATAGACACGGTTTTAGAATTATATCATTTTTTTTTACATCTATGTTGTTTAAATCTGGCTTGAGGCAGTTCCACGTGGCCGGTAGCCATACTCCAGTTCTTTACACACGTCTCCAGATGGTCCACCTAAGGGTGGAGACCATGTTTTATGACCGGAGATCCTAAGCAGAAAGCCAACTCTTCCCCGTGATGTTTTTACCGCAGCTTCAGAGTTCTTTTCCCCAAAATATTTATTAGTCCACGTTTTCTTTGATATAGAGATCCGTCCATTAGAAAATATTGCTCTCATATTTGCCTCCACCCTAAACATATGGTTTTTGTTTTCTTCTACAGTATTGAAGCTGGAGACATTGGACGATGATACAGAGACATAAATTCATATAGTTTCCTTTGTTTATATGCAGTGGACTCGGCGCCGCCAAAATTTCTGCTGGATCCCATTCACCATGTGATTCTAACCCAAAGAGGAGCCAATGTCGTCCTTCCTTGCATTCTACGCATGCGACCACCGATCTACAGGGTGAAATGGAGCAAGGTCAACTCAGCTGACCCTCTGGAGAACCTCATATTGATCTCCAATGGAAAGCACCACAAGAACTATGACAGACTGAAAGGTCGGGCTCGTCTCAGGCGGAACCACCGTCTTGATGCCTCCTTGGTGATCGCCAATGTGACTCTAGAGGATGAAGGACGATACCGATGTGAGCTGGTGAATGGTCTAGAAGATCAAAGTTTAACTTTATCATTACAGTTGGAGGGTAATAGCATTTCCTGTTCCCACCAATCATTTTTGACAGATGCAAAGTTTGATGTAAAACAGTCTGTAGGTAGAATGGGTGTGGGCCTTTCTTGGATGAAACATTCCTAAATAAGCTGTTACGAGTGAAGGATATCATTGGGGCCACAAGGTGCTACACTGTTACTAGTGGGAGATGGGAGATAGGAAGGAGAGTCCTTCAGGCAGGGGCTGTTACAAGATGGAGTGGGCGTAGACAGAACCTAGCAGGCGTAGACCAGATGGGACCAGACAGGACAGGACGGAGCGGGTGTTGACCAGATGGGACTAGACAGGACGGAGCAGGCGTAGACCAGATGGGACCAGACAGAACAGGACAGAGTGGGCGTAGACCAGACGGGACTAGACAGGACAGGACGGAGCGGGTGTTGACCAGATGGGACTATACAGGACGTAGCGGGCGTAGACCAGATGGGACCAGACAGAACAGGACAGAGTGGGCGTAGACCAGACGGGACTAGACAGGACAGGACGGAGCAGGTGTAGACCAGACGGGACTAGACAGGACGTAGCGGGCGTAGACCAGATGGGACCAGACAGAACAGGACGGAGCGAGCGTAGACCAGACGGGACTAGACCGGACAGGACGGATCGGGCGTAGACCAGACGGGACTAGACAGGACAGGACGGAGCGAGCGTAGACCAGACGGGACTAGACAGGACGGAGCGACCGTAGACCAGACGGGACTAGACAGGACAGGACGGAGCGAGCGTAGACCAGATGGGCCTAGACAGGCCAGGATGGATCGGGTGTAGACCAGACGGGACCAGACAGGACAGGATGGGATATAGCAGGCAAGACAAAGATCAGGAGTGAGGAGTAAGAAGCGAGCAAGGAGCGAGAACAGGAACAAGACAAAGGAGCAAAGGAAGCGAGGAAACAAGACAAGGAGCCAGAACAGGAAACACAAACTAGGCACAGGCCACAGTGCTTAATGTTAGACCAATGTTCAGGCAAGGAGTGTGAGGAGGGCTGGGCTTAAATAGGGCCTGATTGGCTGACCCCACCTAGCCAATAAGGATGCTGGGGTGATGTTACCAAGCCCAGGACACAGATGAAAGGGAACACAAGACAATCACCTCTTGCTGGCTGCTCTCCTGGCTCAATGGTTAGGGAGAGCAGCCAACAACCAGGAGGTCCTGGGATCAAATCCCAGCAGACCCTTACACACACACTCATTGATGACCCTTCCTTTTTTTATTACAGGAGTTGTGTTTCCATATCAGTCCAGTGGAGGGCGCTACAAATTCAACTACGTGGAGGCCCGGCAAGCTTGTGAGGAGCAAGACGGCAGGCTGGCCACATATTCCCAGCTTTACCAATGTAAGAATATTGCTGTGTTCTGGAAATAAAGGTCCAGGACTGGGCAATAGTAGATTGGTTAAATAAATACGTTATGTGTTGCTAATTGCCCCCAAAATGTGTATAGCCATTATTAGTGGGGTGTAGGTGGATTCCATGGACAGGTTTGAAATCGGTGGAAGAGCAAATGGTAGGGCTTCTCCTAATAGTTACAAAGTCTGACACTGTTACTCCGCCCCCCCCCCCCTATTATTTGGGTCTATTGGAACAGGGCAATTTATATACCTGGACCCTGTAGCCTTCACCAGAACATTTAAAATTAAAAGAGGATATGTTAGGATACACCTCAAACACTGTACAACCCAACTAATTCTAGAAACCGCTAGAAATGAATTCTAAAGTCTCTGAACCAAGGGTTGAACTTGATGGATGTTTGTCTTTTTGGAGAGGCAGACTGTGACCCCCCCCCCCCCCCCCCCCCTGTTGTATAGTTATTTCTGTTTTCCATTCCAGCATGGACCGATGGCTTGGATTGGTGCAATGCTGGCTGGCTCATAGATGGGACCATCCACTATCCCATAATAATCCCCCGCGAGCCATGTGGGGGCAACCTCCCTCCTGGAATCCGCAGCTACGGCCCCAAGGACAAGCTGAAGGACAAATATGATGCCTTCTGTTTCACCTCCGCTTTGAACGGTAAGAGCCCAATGTGAATGCAATTCATTAAAAAGGAAGATGTACCCCATAAATGATCACATAAGAACCTTATTCATATCGGCCAACCTTAGGTTAGTGAGCAGAGGAACATCACAAGATGTTTCTCACTAACTCAATTTTCTGCCAAATGTGGCTGGTCAGCCTAAATGAACAGCAGGTTAATTGCATCATGTTAATTGCAAAAGTGCTCAGAAGAGCACCCTGAGCCGTTAATTTGTTGTGAGGGTTCCATTAAGGTAGGGAACGATGTTGAAGAACTCCTACCCCTTCACTTTTCTTCTTCAAGGGGCCCTAAAATCATTTTGCTTTGACCCCCAGTATCTTCTAGTTATGCCACTCATTTGCTTATTTGCTCTGCAGGACACGTCTTCTATGTCCACGGCCCCTTGACCCACAAAGAAGCCGTTGATACCTGCAAAACCCACCAGGCAGAGATCTCCAAGGTTGGCCAACTCTACGCCGCCTGGAAGTTCTTCAGCATGGATCACTGTGACGGCGGCTGGTTATCCGACGGCAGTGTCCGTTTCCCCATAGCGGAACCTCGGGAAAGGTGCGGAGGACTCCCAGATCCCGGCGTCAGGAGTTTCGGTTTCCCGGATAAGGAGCAGCGACTGTACGGCGTGTATTGCTATAAGCATTAGGGAGACTTTGATTTTCATATCTGCAGGGGCTTTACTCCATAAAGGTAACACTTTAACCCGACGATTAAACAAGATTTAACCAAGTATCTGACTCTGGTTCTAAAAACCTCACTCAGATACTTTCTGATGTAACCAACCCAACTAGAGGGGCCTTAGGCCACTCCCCAAATCATTCACAACCATTCCCAGCTACATCTGACCACACCCACAATCTGGCCCAAACTCCATCTACTGTCTCACAAGCCCCCAACGAATTATAAATGTTCTTAATGACCTGGGACTGCAATCTTCCCATCCTGCTCTATTAGACCTGCTTAAGCAGGGGTGGGACCAAGGTCCCACCCACGAGGAGCAAGTTCTCGAAAGGTTTTATTTCACCAACAGAATTAAGATTAGTAGCAGAAGGCAGTCGCCTAATATATAAATACAGAGACAGAGACGTACAATACTGGGCATTATTAAATAGAGGAGAGGCCTAATTCTGAGGACCAATTAAAGGAACAGTAACACCAAAATATAAAAGTGTATAAAACTAACTAAAATATAATGTGCTGCTGCCCTGCACTGGTAAAAGTTGTGTGTTTACTTCAAAAAGTCTACTATAATTTATATAAATAAGCTGTTGTGTAGCCATGGGGGCAGCCATTCAAAGGAGAAAAGGCACAGGCACATAGCAGATAACAGATACAACACTATTGTATTCTACAGAACTTATCTGTTATCTGCTATGTAACCTGTGCCTTTTCTCCTTTTTTCCAGCTTGAATGGCTGCCCCCGTGGCTACACAGCAGCTTATTATATAAATTATAGTAGTGTTACTGTAGCAAACACACCAGTTTTACCAGTGCAGGGCAGCAGTGCATTATATTTTTATTACTTTAAAGCTATTTTATTTTTTGGTGTTACTTTTCCTTTAAAACTCTACGCATAAAACGACTATAAAGCATTGTCCTGCACATTATCCATGATTGTTCACTTGCATAATAAGCAATTTGAAAGGTTCATTAATAAAAACGCTCATTAATCGGGGGACTAAAGCTTTCAAGTGGCGGCTTCCTGCCGTCTCCCCAGATGTCGTGAGTTCAAACCCAGCCAGAGACGCACAAGATGAATTATCGCCGATCTCCATGATAAATTCATTAAACGCTACAAGTCACTTTTACTTTTGCCCTTATCGAGCTGCTCATCGAACATTGAATTCTGGGACCACCTACCCGCTTCATGGGCGTAGGAGGGGGTGAACATTATAAACTGCTCTAAATCTCTGGCTAATACAAATATTCAGCTTGGGAGGCGGCTCCAGTAGTGATTCCAGCTGTGAAAATAAACTGTGCAGAGAGATTCCCTGTGCTTCACTGCCCCCTATTGAACAGGAATGGTACTACCGACTGGGTTCAATTCATTAGTTTGAGTGAGAAAGTCACTTTGCTGAGTTTATCTTTTATATTTCTGGCTGCCTCAGTTACTAAAGGGGGTAACATTAACAGATTCAAGTCTAGTAACCCGTAGCAACCAGACAGATATTTTCAAACACAGGAGCAGTAAATGCTGCCTGTTACTATGGGTTACTAGACATGAAGAAAGCTGGAATCTGTTGCTCTAAAGCACTAAATAAACCTGAATACTAAAATATATAATTAGAAAAAATAGGTTCTTGCAATATATTGGCATGTCAGCTTTAAAGGGGAACTACTCCCCCCCATGGTTGTTTAGCTACCGGCCTCTCTGCAGCCATATCAACCTGATAGGAAAAAGGTTCCCTAGTGCAGAGCTGTGTTGTGGTGGTGGCCACTTCTGGTCCAAGGCGGGGAAGCAATATCCCTTTGCACCCATCACTTCCTGCCCAGTGTATAACACAAAACAACCCAGAGGGAAGGGTGCAATGGGAATATGATTCCTCCGAGTCTCAAACCAGGCATTTATATATATTATTAAATAACCTGTGACTGCAACCGAGCTCTGGTATTGCCTTCAGTGACCTCAGTCTCATGTCTGAAGGGCAAATATATATTTATTGCAAATATGTCTTCATTATTAGCCCCGCCCCTTTGTATATAGTTCTCCGTGCTTCTTAATTAAAAAAATGACATTTATTAACCCCATAATGTCGGTCTCTTTTTCTGGAGTTTACAAAGTTTCATAGTTAAGTTGGGTTGAAAAAAGTTTATCAAAGTCAACCCTTCCAATAAACCCAGCACCCACAAACCCACACTGACTTATCTATACACTCACATACAGACCCATACTGACCTATCCACTCACATACAGACCCATACTGACCTATCCACTCACATACAGACCCACACTGACCTATCTATCCACTCACATACAGACCCATACTGACCTATCCACTCACATACAGACCCATACTGACCTATCTATCCACTCACATACAGACCCATGCTGACCTATCTATACACTCACATACAGACCCACACTGACCTATCCACTCACATACAGACCCACACTGACCTATCTATCTACTCACATACAGACCCACACTGACCTATCTATCCACTCACATACAGACCCATACTGACCTATCTATCCACTCACATACAGACCCATACTGACCTATCCACTCACATACAGACCCACACTGACCTATCCACTCACATACAGACCCATACTGACCTATCTATCCACTCACATACAGACCCATACTGACCTATCTATCCACTCACATACAGACCCATACTGACCTATCTATCCACTCACATACAGACCCATACTGACCTATCCACTCACATACAGACCCACACTGACCTATCCACTCACATACAGACCCATACTGACCTATCTATCCACTCACATACAGACCCATACTGACCTATCTATCCACTCACATACAGACCCACACTGACCTATCTATCCACTCACATACAGACCCACACTGACCTATCTATACACTCACATACAAACCCACACTGACCTATCTATACACTCACATACAAACCCACACTGACCTATCCACTCACATACAGACCCACACTGACCTATCCACTCACATACAGACCCACACTAAACTATCTATCCACTCACATACAGACCCACACTGACCTATCTATCCACTCACATACAGACCCACACTGACCTATCCACTCACATACAGACCCATACTGACCTATCTATCCACTCACATACAGACCCACACTGACCTATCTATCCACTCACATACAGACCCACACTGACCTATCCACTCACATACAGACCCATACTGACCTATCTATCCACTCACATACAGACCCACACTGACCTATCTATCCACTCACATACAGACCCACACTGACCTATCCACTCACATACAGACCCATACTGACCTATCTATCCACTCACATACAGACCCACACTGACCTATCTATCCACTCACATACAGACCCATACTGACCTATCTATCCACTCACATACAAACCCACACTGACCTATCTATACACTCACATACAGACCCACACTGACCTATCTATCCACTCACATACAGACCCATACTGACCTATCTATCCACTCACATACAAACCCACACTGACCTATCTATACACTCACATACAGACCCACACTGACCTATCTATCCACTCACATACAAACCCACACTGACCTATCTATACACTCACATACAGACCCATACTGACCTAACTATCCGCTCACATACAGACCCACACTGACCTATCTATACACTCACATACAGACCCACACTGACCTATCTATCCACTCACATACAGACCCACACTGACCTATCTATACACTCACATACAGACCCACACTGACCTATACACTCACATACAGACCCACACTGACCTATCTATCCACTCACATACAGACCCACACTGACCTATCTATCCACTCACATACAGACCCACACTGACCTATCTATACACTCACATACAGACCCACACTGACCTATACACTCACATACAGACCCACACTGACCTATCTATACACTCACATACAGACCCACACTGACCTATACACTCACATACAGACCCACACTGACCTATCTATACACTCACATACAGACCCACACTGACCTATACACTCACATACAGACCCACACTGACCTATCTATACACTCACATACAGACCCACACTGACCTATACACTCACATACAGACCCACACTGACCTATCCACTCACATACAGACCCATACTGACCTATCTATCCACTCACATACAGACCCACACTGACCTATCTATACACTCACATACAGACCCACACTGACCTATACACTCACATACAGACCCACACTGACCTATCTATACACTCACATACAGACCCACACTGACCTATACACTCACATACAGACCCACACTGACCTATCTATACACTCACATACAGACCCACACTGACCTATACACTCACATACAGACCCACACTGACCTATCCACTCACATACAGACCCATACTGACCTATCTATCCACTCACATACAGACCCACACTGACCTATCTATACACTCACATACAGACCCACACTGACCTATACACTCACATACAGACCCACACTGACCTATCTATCCACTCACATACAGACCCACACTGACCTATCTATACACTCACATACAGACCCACACTGACCTATACACTCACATACAGACCCACACTGACCTATCTATCCACTCACATACAGACCCATACTGACCTATCTATCCACTCACATACAGACCCATACTGACCTATCTATACACTCACATACAGACCCATACTGACCTATCTATCCACTCACATACAGACCCACACTGACCTATCCACTCACATACAGACCCATACTGACCTATCTATCCACTCACATACAGACCCACACTGACCTATCTATACACTCACATACAGACCCACACTGACCTATCCACTCACATACAGACCCATACTGACCTATCTATCCACTCACATACAGACCCATACTGACCTATCTATCCACTCACATACAGACCCACACTGACCTATCTATCCACTCACATACAGACCCACACTGACCTATCTATACACTCACATACAGACCCACACTGACCTATCTATCCACTCACATACAGACCCATACTCACCTATCTATACACTCACATACAGACCCACACTGACCTATCTATCCACTCACATACAGACCCATACTGACCTATCTATCCACTCACATACAGACCCACACTGACCTATCTATCCACTCACATACAGACCCACACTGACCTATCTATCCACTCACATACAGACCCACACTGACCTATCTATCCACTCACATACAGACCCACACTGACCTATCTATCCACTCACATACAGACCCACACTGACCTATCTATACACTCACATACAGACCCACACTGACCCATCTATCCACTCACATACAGACCCATACTGACCTATCCACTCACATACAGACCCACACTGACCTATCTATCCACTCACATACAGACCCACACTGACCTATCTATCCACTCACATACAGACCCACACTGACCTATCTATCCACTCACATACAGACCCATACTGACCTATCTATCCACTCACTTACAGACCCACACTGACCTATCCACTCACATACAGACCCATACTGACCTATCCACTCACATACAGACCCACACTGACCTATCTATCCACTCCCATACAGACCCACACTGACCTAT
>NC_030684.2:131632773-131722773 GCF_000004195.4 Xenopus tropicalis | reverse complement strand
CCACTAGAAGTGCCTAAGCAATCATTGGGAGGATGCTGGGAGAACTTCAGGTATAAAATGCAACTGATCTAAACTGTGGAGCAATCTAGGGACTAGGGAGCCTCTGAGCTGACTGAGAGATGCTGCTCATTGCAAAGGATGAATTGTCAACTGAGAGGGCCACTAAGAGTTCCTAAGCAATCATTGGGAAGGTACTGGGAGAACTTCAGGTATAAATGCAGTTGGGCTTAGCCTAGAGGAACAAAAGGATGACTAAGATTTCCTAAGCAATTATTGAGAGGGTACTGGGAGAACTTCAGGTATATAATGCAACTGAGCTTAGTCCAGAAGAGCAAATTTTATTGTCCGTTGAGAGGGCCACTAAGAGTGCCTAAGCAATCATTGGGAGGGTACTGGGAGAACTTCAGGTCTAAAGCGCAACTGAGCTTAGTCCAGAGGAGCAAACTTTAATGTCTACTAAGAAGACCACTAAGAGTTCCCAAGCAATCATTGGGAGGGTACTGGGAGAACTTCAGGTATAAATGCAGCTGGGCTTAGCCTAGAGGAGCGTACTTTAATGTCCACTAAGAGGACCACTAAGAGTTCCTAAGCAATCATTGGGAGGGTACTGGGAGAACTTCAGGTATAAATCCAGCTGTGCTTAGTCCAGAAGAGCACATTTTATTGTCCACTGAGAGGACCACTAAGAGTTCCTAAGCAATCATCGGAAGGGTACTGGGAGAACTTCAGGTATAAATGCAGCTGGGCTTAGCCTAGAGGAGCAAACTTTAATGTCTACTAAGAGGACCACTAAGAGTTCCTAAGCAATCATTGGGAGGGTACTGGGAGAACTTCAGGTATAAATGCAGCTGGGCTTAGCCTAGAGGAGCGAACTTTAATGTCTACTAAGAGGGCCACTAAGAGTTCCTAAGCAATCATTGGGAGGGTACTGGGAGAACTTCAGGTATAAATGCAGCTGGGCTTAGCCTAGAGGAGCGAACTTTAATGTCTACTAAGAGGGCCACTAAGAGTTCCTAAGCAATTACTGGGAGGGTACTGGGAGAACTTCAGGTATAAATGCAGCTGGGCTTAGCCTAGAGGAGCAAACTTTAATGTCTACTAAGAGGACCACTAAGAGTTCCTAAGCAATGCAACTGAGAAATGCAACTGAGCTTAGTCCAGAAGAGCAAACTTTATTGTCCGCTGACAGGACCACTAAGAATTCCTAAGCAATCATTGGGAGGGTACTGGAAGAACTTCAGGTATATAATGCAGCTGGGCTTGCCCAGAGGAGTGACTTTTGTTGTCCACTGAGAGGACCCTTCACAGTACCCAAGCGAGTAAGCCATCATTGGGATGGTGCTGGCAGAACCTGAAGTGCATCACCCCCACTGGGTGAAGGCCTGAAGAGCAACGTAGGTTGTGCACTGAGAGGAACCCTGAGAGTACCCAAGTAAGTAAGCCATCATTGGCAAGGTTCTGGTAGAACTTCTAGTGTTTTACTCCCATGGACTAAGCATATCTATGGGCAGGTCTTGTGTCGCTCTTCTACAAAGTCATTGGAAGAACTTGTTCTGCCTTCTATTGAGTTTATAGCAAAACCTCAGCCAGCACTGGCACCTTTTAGCCTTGGCTAACAATTTATGTTGGCTGCTTTAGCCTGTTGGTAAGGTTGCATTCTATATAGTTATACAAGGATACACAAAGCAAAATCCCTTGGCTGTAGAACCAATGTAAAAAGATGCCTCAACCAATCAGGTGTTTGTCCAGCCACAAAGTCACTGCAGTAGCCACGTGACAGCATCCCTACCAAAGCAGATCCTCAATAGTAGATATTTATGGGGAAATGGAATAAAAGTCTCTACCGACTTTTATTTCATCTCCCCCTAAAACTGTACCCCAACCCAGTCCAGCAGTACCTGAGGGATACCTTTGTTCAAATTAGTGTCATTGCCAGTGTGTAGGAAAGCAAGCACAATGATCCTGTGCCAACAGGGCTGGACTGGTCTGCCGGTGGAGCGGGAGAAAACCTAATGGGCCCCAGTCCAGTTGGGCCCTACCTGCCTGAGCACACTGTCAGGCTGAGTGGTGCAGCGGTGGAGCACTAGGGGCCGGAATGCATTGTGCTGGCACCAGTACTCATAGGGAGTGATGGACCTTAGTTGGGGAGGGCGGGGTCAGGCCAGAGTGGTGGTCCCCTTACTTGGGTTTCCCAGTGCACCAAATGTCCCCTAGTCCTATACTGTGTGCCAAGGTGTAAATGTAGACAAATTCTGGCCAGCCTGCTGTAGTTCAGAGAAGTAAATATGCCCAAAATCTCAGCCTAATTGCCCTTAAGGTTCACCCTCTTCCTTGTGCTGCCAGTTTAGATAAATAACCTTTGACTTCATAATAATAAGACCTATGGCGAGTGGCAGCAATACATGAAAATAGAGGGGTACAGACGCACTAAAGGCAAAATAAATGGCTGGTGTCCAGTCCTAGGAAATGACTGATTTATAGAGCAGGTAGTACTCGGCTATGAAGAGTGTTCTATGCCCCCCCCCACCCAATGGCTTTGTCCTTTCATAATAAATAAGAATAATATAGGAGCACATTAGGAGTTCTTAAAGAGAATTGATTTCTCGGACAGCGTCCAGGATGGACGGCTTCGGAGCACGCTGGCATCGGAAGCAAACTCACCCCCAAAGCATTTGTGAAATGGTCCCGCCGAGGGTTGCCCGCCATATAAATGGGCTAGCGAGGCGCTAAACGATCTCTCTATAATGTACAGGGTTTAGAATGCTGTTCAGGAGACAGAGGGCTGCAATTAGATGTCTCTCAGCTCTGCGAGAGAGGCCTTTCCCAATCCTTCATCATTTGCTGTAGTTGCCCAGAACCTTGAAGTCGCTTTACGGCTTTGGATTTGTTTCGACTTAACACTTAGGGGGAAGTGTAATAAAAGTTGTAAACGAGAACCCCCCCCTCCAAGCACAAATAAGAATACAAATTAGCTTTGTTTGGGTATAGGTATAACATTATTGTGTATTATTGTAATCATTTTTGGGTTTTGGCATTTTATAATCCTTGGAAAGTAGCAATATATAGTCAGCCATTTTGTAATATGACCCATCAACAACCTATAACCAAGACCACTATAACTCATTATAACTCAGAAGTAGCATCACCCATGGTGACTGATTATTCTCCTATAGCACCTCTAGGACAAATAGGAGCCCTACATGCCTAAACATGCCCCTCAACAGCCTGATTCCCCTGGAGCTTGTTGGGTTGTGTGGGTTTCTTAAACATTCAATGTAAGATGTTGGTGTGTCCAGCTAAACAGCTTCTCCACCACTAATGTAGATTATACAACCTAGAACCTTCTCCATTCTAGACATATCCCATGGGCAGGCCTCAGGGGTTACTGAAATCACCTAACCAGTTGGTTAATAACTATATACTAATAAAATATTTCACCTTCACAGGGTCCCTGTGCCTGACTTCCGCTGAGGTGCTCTTCTACCTAAGGGTGATTCTTTACTAAGTCCTTCTGCTTTGGGTTTCCGTGTACTGCCACTTTCCTCCATCCAGTGGCCAAAGATATCTAGGTCTAATGTCCCCTACTAGGGAGTACCCCAGGAGTATCAATTAAGCCTTGCTTACAGGGCCACAAAATCCCCCATGTTAGGCTTCAAGAACTTGACATCTCTAGTATCTATTATTCCCCAGGGCAAGAGAAGATCTCATTCCTCACAAGAGCAACCCAAAGGTTTTATGCTATGGATCCATCTTGGCCATGCCCCACCTATGATACACTCCAAGAAACTTGACATTTCTAATATCTATTACTACCTAGGACTCAAAGAGACCTTCTTCCTCACCAGATGCCAACCCAGAGGTTTTATGTTCTGGTTGCATCTTGACCATGCCCTAACCATGCCTGTTACATCTATAACTATGCCCCCAATCACACACCCTGCTTTACCTGTCACTGCCATTTTCTGAAGATACTCAGAGGCATTTTCTATGCTTTTATTAAGGGGGTGGGTTTAATTCTGGAGCAAATTACAGCTAACTGGTGACTGGACTGTTAAGGTGGCCATACAACTTTAGATCCGCTCGCTTGGCGATGTCGCCAAGCGAGCGGATCTTCTCCCGATATCCCCTACCTATGGGGGATCGAATCCAGGCTAATTCGGTCGTTTGTCCCTGGGGCCAAATGATCGAATTAGAACGACAGGTATAGGCGAAGTTGGATTGGGGACCGCATCAATGAGCCGATGCGGGCCCTGATCCGACTAAATTTTTTCCAATTTCAGGCCAGATATCGGTCGGGCAGGCCCGTTGTTAGTGCCCCTACACAGGTCGATTAGCTGCCAAATCGGTCTAAGGGACCAATATCGGCCCGTGGATGGGCACCTTTACTCTAGCCCTGATGCCTCCCTAACCAGACATCAATAAATCTTTAACAACAAAAGGGGAACAAAAACACTGGGTTCATGTTCCTGTATGGGGAAGGGATGGGGCAGGGTAATATCCTGATGAAGTGGAGCTGAAATGTCTTTAACTCCCCATTGGGGGAGAAATTTCCTAGCACAGGAAGAGCTACTGAAGTCTCTGTTAAGCTCCTATCGTAAAGTTGCCTACACACTCTAAAGGCCTTATGCTCGTGTCCCCTGGCATAGCAACACGTAACTGGTGGTAATGGGAGTCTACATCTTTGTACCAGCTCCCGGAGGTCTCCAGCTACAGTATCCCCCCCTGTATTAGTCCCGCTGCTTCTTTACAGCAGAGAACAAAGACTAGGGATGCATCGTTAGATGATTAAATACTGTATGGATTGCACTGAGCATGCACATAGATACATATGTAAGTAAAGGTATCTTTTTTCCCTATTACAACTCTGTTGGGACCCAAGTCAAGACTTTGCTGTTGCTAAATTATGATGAGTAGCACTGCAGACAGAGGAGAAGTCTTTATTTCTTTTCCTTCACCGTGTCCCATCATCAGCCTTAGACGCCCTAAGTTCATTGTGGTCAGGGATAATGCACTCCATTTACAGAGACAGAACAATATTAATGCCTATAAATCCAGCTGGGTATTGATTGGTCAGAAGAGTGAGGGGAGGGAACAGATAAGGGTGAGCAGTATGAGAGCCGGAATAATAATAATAATGGGGCTGACTATCCAGTTGTTATTGGTGAGGTGTCTGCGGATTAACAGGGCCCCCTGAATATTGGGGAAACAGAACAATTATGCCCATAAGTTCATTCATTCACTAGGGCATATATATATATATATAGTATATACAATTGCATTACATGAACCATGTATTAATATAATGAACCATTCACCCATACCAATAATGTAGCAACAAAGGCAATAGAACAACAGAGGTGTATTATATATTTATACCTTCTGGGTTGAGGTCATACATTGATTTCTTTAGCTTATGAGTTTACATACAGAGAAAAATAATGCTCTCTCTGCTACAATTCCAGGGGTACCCAGGGCACAAATAAGCACTCACCCCAAATCCCCCCCTAACTGGCCTTCAGGCTGGGCCCCCTTAGCCCATAACAAGGTTACAGATATATAGAAACATTGGGGTAACAGTCACCCTGCTATAGTTCCAGGGGTACCCAGGGCACAAATAAGCACTCACCCCAAATCCCCCCCTAACTGGCCTTCAGGCTGGGCCCCCTTAGCCCATAACAAGGTTACAGATATATAGAAACATTGGGGTAACAGTCACCCTGCTATAGTTCCAGGGGTACCCAGGGCACAAATAAGTACTCACCCCAAATCCCCCCCTAACTGGCCTTCAGGCTGGGCCCCCTTAGCCCATAACAAGGTTACAGATTATTGACCTTTGGGTTAATTCTAATTAAACAAGTTTGAGTTTAACATTATCTTGTAAGTTACCATTTGCATTATGCTGTAAGTATTTACAGATACATGTAAGACATTCCCCATCTTGGCTTATAGATTCTGCCTGTCTTGTTCCTATGATTAAACTCCTCCTGTTATTCCGATCCCATTGCAAGACAAGGAGAGGATGGGACCAATGGGTTATGGGCTGAGGGCATTGGGCTGAACCTGGTAGGGAACAGCTCACAGCTCACTTTCAGTCATTCATTCAATATAATGTGTATTAACTTCACGATATTGTCCCAAGTGCTGCTGGGAGTGGAGCTGGCAGTTTGCGTTTGTATTTCTGCCAGTTCTACAGTGACAGTCCCTTGCTCTTCCCATAGTAATGCCGAGTGTATATAATCTTTTGTCCAACCACCTGGGCCCATACAGAGATACAGGTAGACTGAAGGATTCTGGGAATGTCTCTTTGGCTTCTCTAATGTTTCATTAACAGACGTATCGCCAGCTCAGTTGTTAAATAGGATTAAAGTTAATTCCATGGGTCCAACATCCCCCCGGCCTTGCTAGCATGCCAAGCATTTATGTCCCTTTTAAATAGATATTGTTATTGCCAATAAATGAATTTTACATGAGATAAAGTCAGACGTAGATTTACAGTTACACTTTAAAATCAGAGAGAGAGAAATATGACTGAAGAGCAAATGCAATATTTAAAGGGAAGGGTTACGGCTGTGAATGCTCGGCTAGATTTTATTTGTATTCCATATTGGAAAGGTGCTGTAAAATGGTATTGTTACAAGTTCTCTAGGAAAGGAGCACATTAGAGAAATTGTTGGGCTAGAACCAACCTGTAGGCAAGGTGCATATTAGAGAATTTATGGTGCAGAACCGGGCTCCTCAAGGAGCAAACTGGAGAATTCATCATGTTAGAACCAACCTGGTAGTAAGAAGCACATCAGGTGATGATTTAACCATGAAATAAACCCAATAGGGCTGTTCTGCACCAATAAGGGGTAATTATATCTTAGTTGGGATCAAGTACAGGTACTGTTTTATTATTACAGAGAAAAGGGAATCATTTAACCATGAAATAAACCCAATAGGGCTGTTCTGCCCCAATAAGGGGTAATTATATCTTAGTTGGGATCAAGTACAGGTACTGTTTTATTATTACAGAGAAAAGGGAATCATTTAACCATGAAATAAACCCAATAGGGCTGTTCTGCCCCAATAAGGGGTAATTATATCTTAGTTGGGATCAAGTACAGGTACTGTTTTATTATTACAGAGAAAAGGGAATCATTTAACCATGAAATAAACCCAATAGGGCTGTTCTGCCCCAATAAGGGGTAATTATATCTTAGTTGGGATCAAGTACAGGTACTGTTTTATTATTACAGAGAAAAGGGAATCATTTAACCATTAAATAAACCCAATAGGGCTGTTCTGCCCCAATAAGGGGTAATTATATCTTAGTTGGGATCAAGTACAGGTACTGTTTTATTATTACAGAGAAAAGGGAATCATTTAACCATTAAATAAACCCATACCCATACATGTTTGTATGATCATCGGCACATACATCTGTGGAATATGACATATATGAGATATGTGGAAATAGTTTAATGACATTAGTATATAATACATTTTTGGGTGAGTTACAAATGTTCCTGTTGGTTATGCTGCTCCTGTAATGCATCTGCGCAGTGAAATATTATTCCCCCCTTTCTGTTACCAGTTTCCCAGTCTCATCCATAGACTTTATTTTCTGCTTTAAAACGTGTTTGGGATTCATAATGCATGTCCAGGGCAGCTCCATAGTATTCTAGAACATCCATTTAACAATAACATAACATTACTTATTTATACAGTCTTTTACCAGAAAGAGACACATTGACAATACTCTCAGTTTCGAGTGTGTGCTGATTATTTATACAATTCCGTGAGTCCCGTATTACTCAGCGTTTTACACATAGGCTGTTTCTGTGTCCGCTGGGAGAATAGCAGCTTCAATATTTTGGGTGTTATTTATTTCCCTTTAGAAGGTTGAGAACCTAGGCTTTTACAATGATGCCTTGTATCAATTTCACAGTACAATAGTCACTGAAACAATGTTCAGAACTAATAATAAGGGAGGGGAGTTTTAGGGGCAGGAAGGAAGGTGAGTTGGGGACCACTCTGGATATTGATAATAATAAGAGAACTTACCAGCACATCGTTTGTCCTGTGCATTTCCACATGTATGTGTTTACCAACAATGTCACTTAATGTTCATCTTGATGTTGAGCCTTCACCTTTTCGTCCCTAGGTCTTGGGAACAGTGTTTGGTTATCAGGTCTCCTCATTGAAGCCTGATGTACTTGTCCTGATTGCTTCTCCTGAACCTGACTTCTGTTTAGTGCCACCTTCCCTGGTCTTTGCCATGTTTGATAGTGTTGAATATGTGAAGCCTACCACGAGCTTTGGAGCCATCTGACCATAACTTTTCTACTACTCGGTACCTTCTACTCTACCAGCTTCCCATCTCAACCTCAGTAGAGCAAGATGTCAGTGTACCTTGCTTGACACAAATCTTATTGGCATCCCTCTACTCTACCAGCTTCCTATCTCAACCTCAGAAGAGCAAGATATCACTGTACTTTGCTTGACTCAAATCTCACCAGCATCCCTCTACTCTACCAGCTTCCTATCTCAACCTCAGAAGAGCAAGATGTCAGTGTACCTTAGCTTGACTCAGACCCTTGCTGGCATCCCTCTACACTACCAGCTTCCTATCTCAGCCTCAGTAGAGCAAGATGTCAGTGTACCTTGCTTGACTTATACCTCAGGGACATTCCTCTACTCTACCAGCTTCCTATCTCAACCTCAGAAGATGTTCCTTGCTTGACTCAAATCTCACCAGCATCCCTCTACTCTACCAGCTTCCTATCTCAGCCTCAGAAGAGTAAGTGTTCCTTAGCTTGACTTGGACCCTTCCTGGCATCCCTCTACTCTACCAGCTTCCTATCTTAACCTCAGAAGAGATAGATGTCAGTGTTCCTTGCTTGACTCAGCCACTTGCCGGTATCTACCCCACCAGCTTTTCATCTCAACCTCATCAGAGCAAGATGTCAGACTGGGCTGCTTGTGGGTCACTATCTACACTTGATGCTGAACTTCACCTTTGCTGATATGTTGAGCAACTAGCTGGTCCTCTTGTAATCTTATTGCTGGCATGAGGGCTGAACTGAAAGACCAGCCTGATTTGGTCCGCCATTTGGACAGGTCAGGAGGGGGAAAAGGGGGCTTTTAGGAGAAAGTAAACAAGAGGAGATAAGGAATGAGGAGAGAAGGGACAAAGGGTTTTAGGGTGTAGCCAAAAAAAAGATGCAAAAGGCAAATAGAACACGGAATAGAGGAGAGAAGCTGAATGAATAGTTAAAAGTGGCTAGTGGGTCCAGTGTTTAGGCTTCCTTGTGGACCCCCATGACCCTGGGAAAGCACTGATTTTAATGGTCACCTAACTCACGCCTGACTTCTAATATTCTTTTTTATTGTCAGTAGAGGGCACATTAACCCAACCGATCGCTATATTGCTGCACAAACGGATTACAGATTTACGAGTCCATAAAAACACGTTGCAGAAGGTTGATTATTATACAAATTGATTGTAATTCCTGAAAACGTGGGCAATGTATATATATATATATTTTCCAACAGAATATCAAATAAAAAAAAAGGAGGGTTTAACCCTTCCAGACTTATTGATCAGAGCAAACACAGGTTAAGGATTTTTCCACATTGCTATTGATGTTCCCGGGCACCACTTGCACCATGTGATATGGTCTTAAGTACTTGTTATTTTTTTTCTCCAAATGGAAACAGTTTTTAATGGAACCCATCAAAATTTCCATATGCTACACTGGGGGGGTGGGGGGGTGCTTGGGTTGGGACTGCTTGGGAAGTAAAATCAGGGTAAATTCAGCGTAACATGCAGGCACTTTAACTAAAGCTCAAGGGAGAAAGTGATAAAGCAGACAGGGTTGTATTGTTCAAAGGGGATCTAAATCCTCCGTAACAATTGGCTAAGCTCAGCAAGGGCAGCATCCATCTTACTTGGCTTTTGGGAGTCCTTTCTATCTTCTGGTGGACTTTCATGTGTTTTAGTCTCCTCCTGGGTCCTCCTTTCTTCCCTTTAGTCCATTGGGGAAGCTGGCATCCTCCAGGCATTCAAAAATTGCCAGTTAGTCTGTATTTTTCTGAATTGGTCAGTAACAATAATTAAGTTTCCCGAATATAATGACTGCAATTGCCATTGAAATTGGTATCTGTCTGCTTGCTATTCTATGCAATGCTGGTCTGAACTCTATATTCTATTGAAACATGCCCCTCAAGGCAAGACGTCAAATCTCACGATACAGGTATGGGATCCCTTATTCGGAAACCCATTATCCAGAAAGCTCTGAATAACGGAAAGCCTGTCTCCAATAGACTCCATTTTAATCAAATAATTCAGAATTTTAAAACTGATTTCCTTTTTCTCTGTAATAATAAAACAGAACCTGTACTTGATCCCAACTAAGATATAATTACCCCTTATTGGGGCAGAACAGCCCTATTGGGTTTATTTAATGGTTAAATGATTCCCTTTTCTCTGTAATAATAAAACAGTACCTGTACTTGATCCCAACTAAGATATAATTACCCCTTATTGGGGGCAGAACAGCCCTATTGGGTTTATTTCATGGTTAAATGATTCCCTTTTCTCTGTAATAATAAAACAGTACCTGTACTTGATCCCAACTAAGATATAATTACCCCTTATTGGGGCAGAACAGCCCTATTGGGTTTATTTAATGGTTAAATGATTCCCTTTTCTCTGTAATAATAAAACAGTACCTGTACTTGATCCCAACTAAGATATAATTACCCCTTATTGGGGGCAGAACAGCCCTATTGGGTTTATTTCATGGTTAAATGATTCCCTTTTCTCTGTAATAATAAAACAGTACCTGTACTTGATCCCAACTAAGATATAATTACCCCTTATTGGGGGCAGAACAGCCCTATTGGGTTTATTTCATGGTTAAATGATTCCCTTTTCTCTGTAATAATAAAACAGTATCTGTACTTGATCCCAACTAAGATATAATTACCCCTTATTGGGGGCAGAACAGCCCTATTGGGTTTATTTCATGGTTAAATGATTCCCTTTTCTCTGTAATAATAAAACAGTACCTGTACTTGATCCCAACTAAGATATAATTACCCCTTATTGGAGCCAAAACAATCCTATTGGGTTTAAATAATGTTTTATTAATTTTTTAGTAGACTTAAAGGAACAGTAACACCAAAAAATTAAAGAGTTTTAAAGTAAAAGAAATATAATGTACTGTTGCCCTGCACTGGTACAAGTTGTGTGTTTGCTACAGTAACTCTATTTATATAGTTTATATAATAAGCTGCTGTGTAGCCCTGGGGGCAGCCATTCAAGCTGGAAAAAAGGAGAAAAGGCACAGGTTACATAGCAGATAACAGATAAGCTCTGTAGAATACAATAGTGTTTTATCTGTTATCTGCTATGTGCCTGTGCCTTTTCTCCTTTGAATGGCTGCCTCCATGGCTACACAGCAGCTTATTTATATAAACCATAGTAGTGTTTCTGAGGCAAACACCCCAGCTGTACCAGTGCAGGGCAGCAGTATATTATATTGGAATTACTTTTATACACTTTCATTTTTTGGTGTTACTGTTCCTTTAAGGTATGGAGATCCAAATTACAGAAAGACCCCTTATCCGGAATACCCTTGGTCCCGGTCTGGATAATGGGTCCTATACCTGTACCATGTTTTGTGATGAACAGGCCTGTAAAAAGAAAAATGCAAGGCATTGTGGGAACTGGAGTCTCCTCAGGGTGAAAGCTATTACTGCAGTGATGTTTCATTGGGACATATAGTCAGGGCCACTGAGGAAGAGAACAGCAAAAGGCAGATTTGTATTACTTTCAATATAAATTACATTTACAAATAAATTGTTATGGCGTGCCTGTTGATATATAAATATAAATGAAGGTTAATCAAAGCCTTGTGCTAAATTTGGAAGATTTCGCCCATCTATACAATGTTGAGTTCTCATATCCCTCAGCTGACTGTAAGAGCTTCTGACATAATGGCCGGGGGAGAGAAGGATCTTATTCTGCATTGTGACCAGCGCGCCGTACCTAGGAGCTTTCCTTTAGCTTCTTTATGAGCTCCTAGCGAGATTTAACTTTCATTCCCCACTAAATCCTAGTGACAGTCATTAAAGCGCATGATGTAAGATGATGGGCCAAGGCCATCTGCTCCTGTGCGGTCTCTGCCGGCGACATAGCCTCTCTCCCTGGGGCACTTTGTGTCCTACAGGTAATCATGACAGATCTGCTCTCATTGTGAAGATATTAATGTAGCGCAGGGGGCTGGCGTGTCTCCTTCTACCAGTCTGGCGAGACAGTGGCACGAGAGGGAACCAACCGGCGCTGCAGAGGGCACCTTCTCACATTGGTCTGCTCAACTTTTCTTCTTTGTTTATCCTTTCCAATATTACCTTTATGGCACAGAACTTGTCATCTAAAGCCACCTGCTTGTCCTGGGTCACCTCCCTCTTTCTTCCAGCAGAAATAGATATAATAAATAATTATGGGTGACTTTTCTGGGCCGCGCTTCAAGGTAACGGATGTAGGAAGTCAACAGTGGGGCATGATGGAGACAGCATGGGCTGGTCCTGGTCAGCCACAAGAAATTCCTGTAAAGCAGTGATGATGTGGGGAGGCCCTCAGAGAGAAAGTATCTCTATTTGGTGTGGGGGGGGGGGTATATTATAAATGGCTATTATTGTCCTTTTAGGGGTATAAGAATTCATTGGATGAACATTTTGATTGTGGCCTTCAAGAGCTGAAATCTCTCTAGGGTTCCTTAGCATAAGGTTGTTATATTGCAACTGTGCAGCTCAGACGACCAAGTGCAAAGGTGCTGTGGCAGTGTTCAGGCATTATCTCAATAAGTACCTCTCCTGTATGACTTATAACACACCCCGTAAACTTACCTTCTGGGGCTTCAGGTCCATCCAGGGTCTCACTAATAGCAGAACAACATCTAGATGGGGCAGTACATGTCCTTTCTGATAAATATTAACTGATTCATGTTTCATAGACAGATCCATTGTTCCTGTGGTGGGGAATTTACATTCATTCACATTTTTCAACGATTTTAGTTATGTGGTAATGTAATTTTAATTCCAGTTAGTATTTGTCCGGCCATTTCTAGTCGTTCTTCTGCTTGTCTTTCAAGTCCTCACATTGAAGCAGGAGCAAGCTGTCCCTTGGTCATTACTCCAATTCCCACAATGTGTTGCATGATTCTTTGCAGGGTTGTTAATTATAATACTTGCATGGCATCATGGGAACTGGAGTCTTGCCTGGAAGATACTGCCCAAGCCTGATGGGGGATTCCTAAATGATTCTTTCAGGATAGAGCAGTGGTTCTCACCCTTCCTAATGCCTCGACCCTTTAATACAGTTCCTCATGTTGTGGTGACCCCCAACCATAAAATTATTCCTAAGACCATCGGAAATATGTGTTTTCCGATGGTCTTAGACAACCCCTGTGAAAGGTTCGTTCGACCCACAAAGGGAACCCTACCCGCAGGTTGAGAACGCCTGGGATAGATGAAGTAACATCACTGCCCTTCTACTGCCCTCACCTATAATTCCCCTTACTCATAGCCTCCTCCAACACTTCTGCACCAAACCTTACATTTCCACGGTCAGCCTCCAGCCTCTAAAATATTTATATACCCTATCCATTTCCATTACTCACTCGTATAACTGCCCTACTAACTACTGTGTTCCCTTCTGAGTTAAACATTATTAGTGAATGTGATCTCTTATTGTACATAATATACTTTCCCAGATTTCCCTGCTATGACAGCATTGCTTTATACCATTAGGACTGGCCTTGATTTGAGTTGAAATGACATATTAGATAAGCCCTGAGTTGTACCGATGTATCTCGAGTTTCATGAACCCTCCAGTGACACACTGGGATACTGTTTACATGAAGCCGGTTTAACACTGTTCAGTGATGTGCTTCTATAGCTCCTGCAATGGTAATGTAAATATGGCACACATTCTAAAGATGGATATGACATAAGGCTCTGCTAGTCTCTGAGTCAGGGTCTTTCTAGTTTCTGGGTGCCTTAACCTAACCGTGTGGGTCAGGAAGGAATCCCTTGCCTTCTCCAATGTGTGTTTCACAGCAGTCTAATTAACCATTTAGCTCCAGCCAATCACATTTTCCTGTATAAACCCCATTTCCTCACTTCCTAACAAGAGCACCAAGGCTGATATTCTAGATCTCACCACTCTTGTTTAACCTGAACACTGTGGCCTGTCCATAGCACAACACACTCTTATCAGGTCTTGAGAACCCTACCTTTCCTGATGTCTGTGAAGGTTTTCATTCATCCAAGTCATGATATATCTAAATTCCATATATCTATATCTCTGAATAGTTACGTCGCACCATTGTGATTGGAAGAGTTTATATGCCGAGGACTTCCCATACCAGACAGTTGAACTGAAGAAGCTGCTCGGATGAGTAGTGAAATGTCTTCAATGATTACTCAGCAATTCCAGTTGTTCTAGATTTACTTCTTGTAGACCTACTGTACGTACTCTACTAGACCTGAGTATCCTAGCCTGTCCTAGCTTTTACCATAGTATTCTTTCATTCTGTAACCAGTCTGTCCTGTTCTACACCACTCTGCCTTGCTCCAATCTATCCCATCCTACACCTATTCCATCCTGCTCTGCCTAGTCCTGTTTCTGTCCATTCAGACCTGTTCCTGCTCTGTCCTCTTTCAGTTTCTCAGGATGATTCATAGCCATTTAGGAGGGCAATAAAATACTTGGAATTGCTCCTGTTTATTTAACAAGATGTACAGCTGCCAGCTCTGCTCCAGCTGTAGTGCTCGTAGTGCCTAGGGTACTGTCTGGCCTGTAATATGTCATAGGTATCGTAGACGTTTTCTCCAGCTCAATGCAGTAGTAAAGGATTCTTTCTATCAGCATTAGTGGCATCCATAGCAATCAGATATTTTTCAAATACTTATATTCAATTTATTAACCTTTGGCCCAGCAGAATTAGGTTCAGTACCAGAATCAAATGGTGGAAAAATGCATCCGGTACAAAGGGCCATGATAGAGGAGCATAAGGGCAGGTTACTCACTGTTAGTAAGGATCACACAGTGATACAAAAGGTTGATTCTCGTCACCACGCACAGAGGGATTTGGTTGTAGGGTTTATATAACAGGATGTAAAGCTACCAGCTTGTCTCAACCATGGTGCCTAGGATACTCTCTGGCCCGCTATATAGGGCGCCCTCTAATGTCAGCAGTGCCGCATAGCAATAAATATGGACACCCACCAATATGAGAGCAGCTGGCGAGGGGTCCCTTCTGCCCCCCCCCCCCGGGCCACCCCCTGACCACGGGTCTGCCATCTCTATAGTTATGCTGCTGGCAGTCAGCATTTCCGATCATTTGACATGCGATTGTCCCAAATTCCTGGTACTTACTGTAATTCTAAGATGGAAACTGATTCCAACCCCACCCATAGTGCTGTTAATCACCCGCAGAGAATCGTAGACTGTGCCATTGCCCTTATCTGCATTCTTATTCCATAGCCTTCTTATAGTCCGATTCTGACTGCAAAGTCCAATTCTTGTGTGTCACAAAGCACTTTAATGTCCCAATCTCCAATTTATTTTCCCTCTATGGAAATATTGTAATAATATAGGCAGTAAAACTGCTAATATCTCAGAGAGAGAGGATTTTTTTGACTTGTTAAACATCAAACACTACATTCCAGTTAATAATTTGTGTAGTAAATATTTATTGGATGAACAATGTGATTTTGCATGTAAACACTGAATATTAGCGATAGCGAATGTCTCTTGACGTCTGCACCGATCTACTTCCACTCAAACAACGACTGCTTTTCCAGTACTTTGTAGTGTCCTTTATTCTGACAGCCTTTCGGCCACTTTACAAAATGAGATACATGTTGATAAATAGTCATATACAACATCAATGCAAAAGGTAAGTGCTAGGAGTGAATGGACGCAGTGATAAAACTGGTTAGAGCTCACACTCTGATGATTCAGCTGTGATTATATGATAATACTGGGATGAGAAGTGGGGTTAAGCATGGAGATACCTCCAGTATGGTGGTCTGTTCCGGATATCTGTTTCAATCAAATAATGGTTCTCATCTTCCAAGACCATTTTGCAAAGGACCTTCGCTGTTTGAAGACCATCTCACTTAACCTTGGAAGGACAGACCTTCTGCTCTGCATTATACGTGTTGGAGCTTTTCTCAATAACATTTTAGGCCTTTTGCCCTTTGTTACAGAAGTCATATGTTGCCTTGTAATCGGATTATTTGCCTTGTTGCTGTGTAATCTGATTGCTCCTATTGGACATGGTGTTGAACAAAGGTGGGACAAAAAATGAACAGGTAAAACATACACTAATGTATAAAATGTTACTACAGTAGCTTACGTTTTGGCACCTCTGTCCTTTTTTAACATTATCTTTAGAGCATGGATAGGTCAGGGTCAGATTGACTCTTCAGGGTACAAGGAGAACTTCCAGGTTCTCCTGTCCACCAAACCATTTGGCCAACCAAGGCCACTATACCCTCCAGGATGTAGAAGGGAGGTTAGAAAAATAGAAAATGGGAGAGAAGAGTTTTTTTCTCAGACAAACCCAAACCCAAGGCTCGTGATATATAAACTTGAATATTTTGTACAATTTCTGATCCCAGTTCTTGATCAGGGCTACAGTATACGGACAGCCAAATGGAGAAAGCAACTGAGACTTCAATAATAATAATGCAACTTGCATTTCTTTTTTTCTATCTGCTGCTCAATATTTATTCTTTTGAGGCCACAAATTGGCTATCGATACCATCAAATGTATATTTTCAAATCTCATTATATCTATTTTGAGTGGATGAGAAGAAAACGGATAGCGTTTAGGGATAGACAGGTTCAATAGTAAATCCACCAGAACCAAAATTGTTTGAGATGTGGTGGATAGAAAGTGTTTAGTAATTAATGTCACCCTATCCATATCAGCCTTGTTGCTATGCCATTTACAGCACGGTTAAGCTCCACTTGCATTCAATCCAATAACAAAGTGGTTACTGCTTTTAAAAACCACAAGTGAATGGAACCAGCAGAGTAAGAGGATATTAAAACAACTGCTTTGTATGTGGAAAGAGCTTAGTGGAACCAAAAGTACAGTAAGTCTAAATGATATAGCAGGGAAAAGAAACACTGGCGTTGTGCGTGCTTTGTTAGGACTGTTCTGGCATTGCTGTAGATTAGGAATACTATTACTTAATGTCAGTAATGTGTTAAGGTGGCCATACACAGGCCGATTGTAGCTGCCGATATGGGTCCCTTGGCAGCTTATCGGCCCGTGTAGGGGCAGGAACGAGGGGCAAGCCCAACCAATATCTGGCCTGAAATTGGCTAGATATCGATCGGGCAGGTTAAAAGACTAAGTCGGATCGGAGACCGCATCGGCTTGTTGATGAGTTCCCCGAACCGACTGCCCCATTGCTGCCATTATGATTTAGCCTACATGTTCCCCAATATCGCCCACCCATTGGTGTGGATATCGGATTAAGATCCGCTCGCTTTGTGACCTCGCCAAGTGAGCGGATCTTCACGTGTATGGGCACCTTAAGTCTTTGCATTTATACTACACTTTCTTACCCATATTTGCCCAGGCCTTCTCCTAGTTCATAACAAGATTACAGATACCGTATATATAAAAAACACCGTCAACCCACTATCATTCCAAGAATATCCTGGCACTATGTGCATTCACCCCACATCTCAACCTTTAGGGAGCCAACCATTATGGAACATATTTAGCAGAAAGTTTCTCTGTGGAACTGAAAGCTAAAATGTAACCCTTGGTCTATCATTCTGTGTTTCTCCGTTGGAATGAACAGCTATATCTTATCTACATATTATTTTAGTTTTAGTGGATATGAACTACCTTCCAGCTCTAAGTCTTATATCTTTATTTGAAGTCTGTAGACATGAACACCAGTAACTGCTCCGGAGAGTCCTACTTTAGGACCCTTGTAGACACCATCTGTTTAAGCAGTAGATACTAACACTATGTTTTTTTGCTCTTGTTGCTATGAATCTTTATGCTTCAAGAACACACAATGTTGTAAAGATTCCCTCTTTTATTTCATTAAATAGACCCAAACCCTCCCCAAGTTCTCTCTGCCATATTTGTTCACGATTTCTTTCTTTTACGGGAAGGACTAACTTCTCACACAAGCCTCAGCCAGTTATAAATAAAGTCACGTTTGGCCTATAGTACAGCATATACATAGGGTGTCTGAGAACTACAGACATAAACAATGCATTTTTATACCGAGAAGGAATTCAAAACAAACTTTCTATGGTTCTCTAGAACCAGATTGGAGAGATGAGTGCGGAAAAAAAAAGGTTCCATCTTGCAAAGCTATAAGAGAGGATGAATGGCATCCCGTTAGAGGTCTGGTATTCGTATTAGACAACATGCTGTGTTTAGTCCTACAATTCTGACAGAAGCTGCTCTGCTAAAGTTCCGTTAAACTCTAGACCGTTCCACTGGAACCTTCCGTCCAGTCCTAGTTTCAGCCAAGTGTAGAAGCAGATCTGTTACTTTGACAATAATTAAGAGAGGCATTTGCCAATAGTAATGATTTTCTATCACAGAAATAACACATTTTCATGAGTTGATGGACTCTTCGTGTATCTCAGCCTCTACAGAAGGAAAATACTTTGTTTTCATGGTAGGGAGGAGAAGGCATATTGGTGAAAGAGTCAATATTTGAGTGGAAAATCTTGGCCACTTCAGTTTCTACAATCTAAAGTCATGCTTTAAATTCTGTGCCAGCATATCTATCTTCACTTCATTCATTGCTCTTTTCCCCTAAAATTCTTATGGACATTAAACTGCTGGAAGAAGTCCTCAAGTCACTGACTGTTGCCACAGTTTTCTTCTCATCTTCTTTACCGAACTCCATTTTTGATCCTCAACAATTCTCACAGATTTCTTGTCCCATTTCATGGTGACTTATGGAGATGTGAAGTTCAGACACATACTCCCTTAGAAGCGTATGCATCCTATATACTGACAAAGCCATGTGGTGTATACATACAGTTGATATTTGGGACTGAGGAGTCTTTTTTGTTTTCTTTGGAAGAACTTGGTCCCTTTCTGAAAGTTGAACTCAGCAGAAGACCTCTCTCCGATTCGTCCGTTTACTCCAGGATGTCTAAGTATACTGGTGGGGCTTTCACAAGGGCTTGAAGCTTGTTGTGGATCTCTTTAATATTCAGCCTCTGCTGTGGTTCCCTCTGCCAACACCCTTGCATTATATTGTAGACTTCTGTAGGGCAGGTCCTAGGTCTTTCTAGTTGGCGTCCTTGGGTGATGCATTCGATGGCCTTCAAAGACAAATGAATGTGATGATTAGGTAGATATGAACAACTGACCATGAAGCCTCAGCAAGAACAGTAAACAGTATATCCTAAACTGTTATATGTTTTAATTAGCAATTGGCTGTTTCAACCAAAATAAATAGTCGCGGGGGTCAAAAGAATAGTCGCACGTCAAAATAAATAGTCGCGGGCGTCAAAAGAATAGTCGTGCGTCAAAATAAATAGTTGCAGGGATCAAAAGAATAGTCGTGCATCAAAATAAATAGTCGCGGGGATCAAAAGAATAGTCGTGCATCAAAATAAATAGTCGCGGGGATCAAAAGAATAGTCGTGCATCAAAATAAATAGTTGCAGGGATCAAAAGAATAGTCGCACGTCAAAATAAATAGTCGCGGGCGTCAAAAGAATAGTCGTGCATCAAAATAAATAGTCGCGGGGATCAAAAGAATAGTCGTGCATCAAAATAAATAGTTGCGGGGATCAAAAGAATAGTTGCACGTCAAAATAAATAGTCGCGGGGGTCAAAAAAATAGTCACACGTCAAAATAAATAGTTGCGCATCAAAATAAATAGTCGTGGGGGTCAAAATAAATAGTCGCGGGGGTCAAAAGAATAGTTGCGGGCGTCAAAAGAATAGTCGCGCGTCAAAATGAATAGTCGCGGGCGTCAAAAGAATAGTCGCGCGTCAAAATGAATAGTCGCGGGCGTCAAAAGAATAGTCGCGCATCAAAATAAATAGTCGTGGGCGTCAAAAGAATAGTCGCAGGCCATTTCGCGAATTTTTCGCCATTTGATTTGCTACTCACTAATGATGGTGTGAAACTGCACCTATGGACTCTGAGGAACTCTGAAGCTACAACCATCCTGAACGTGGTGTTAATGTCAAGGTTCTAACAGTGTTTAGAAAATGTTAGATGCAACTTGAACCTGATTAATAGGCAAATATATATTTTTTGAGCAAGAACCTCAGTATAGTGGACATGTCTATCTTTCCAACCTCCTTTTCACTATCTTTATTCTGCAAGAACAAGCAATGTAATATCTGTGCACAATTTGGCATTATCCTTAATCTTAGCCTTATGGATTTGCTTTGGATTTGGTGCCTCTCTCTGGAATAGAATGCACTTTCCCTAGATTGCACAAGACGGAATTAGATTATATAAGAGGAGCCGGTGTGTATTTGTGCATGTTTGCATGTCCAGTCCCTGTATATTGTGCCTCTGTGCTATCAGCGTATCACATACTCTCATCACGGCTAGAAATGGGTTTTTCATTTCAGCTCTCTGCTACTTAAGAGTCACAAGTATCTGTAAATAAAATTAGTTGTCAATTAGTTGTCAAAAATAAATAATGTTGTGTTGGCAAATTTCCCCTAACTCCCTGCCTAGGGGCCCCCGGCTCAGAGTAACCCGACGCTTCTCCACGAGGGAAAAAATCCACTTATCTGGGTGTCTCTCGAGTTCATTAGCCTCTCTAGTTCCTGAGAAGGTCGGTTACAAGGCCCATAGGGCAGCCAGAAATTGGATTATCTCTTTCACGCATTGGAAAAAAAAAAACATTGAAATTGAATTTTATTTATTTATTGAAATAGCTTTCTGGGCATAGGAGACACTCGGAATGGTTAGGGAGTGAATGGGAGGTATGTTTGGGGGATAAACGTGAATGTTTTTACCATGTTATAATACAAATGTAAGTATGTGAATTTCTTATAATGAAGGTTGGGCCCATGGAGATACGGTAGGTCTTGTTAGTCCGGTCCGTTAGTTTCCCAAAATATGGAAATCTGGTCAGTGGAACTGTGATGGGAATATTGCTTCAATGGAATAAGCACTGCCAATTACTGGTTATTTACCTGCCCTTGGGGTATATATAAAATTTATATAAGAATAGGGAGTTTTTTCTAAATATTTTCAACAAATAGGCAATTAAATATTTGATTGCTGTATGTACAAAATTGTATTTCCTTGTATACTTGCTTTTAAGGTTAAAAACTCCCAAATGGTTGGCTTTTTATTGGCCACCACTGGGATCACCTGACTGTAGCTGGGAAGGGAGGGAGCTACAGCATGGAGCTGGCCATTGCCTGTGTAAATTATATCAAACAAGGGAAAGTTGTGCTCACCATTTAATTTTAAACCATTTGGTGGGGGTGCAATGGGGCTGCAACACAACTTTCCCTCTGTTTGCTATAGTTTATACAGGAGCAGTGGCCAGCTCCATATTGTAGCCCCCACCCTTCCCAGCTACTGTCAGGTGATCCCAATGGGCCAATAAAGGGGCAACCATTTGGGGGTTTTAACCTTGAAAGCAAGAAAGTTACAGGTAAAACTTAGTCCCTGTGACAACTATATATTGAAGCGGTAGAATTCTTAATTAATCAGATAAAAGTGAGTGTAGGACTAGCCAGACCGGGGGTGAGTGAGTGTAGGACTGGCCAGACCGGGGGTGAGTGAGTGTAGGACTGGCCAGACTGGGGGTAAGTGAGTGTAGGACTGGCCAGACCGGGGGTGAGTGAGTGTAGGACTGGCCAGACCGGGGGTGAGTGAGTGTAGGATGGGCCAGACTGGGGGTGAGTGAGTGTAGGACAGGCCAGACCGGGGGTGAGTGAGTGTAGGACAGGCCAGACCGGGGGTGAGTGAGTGTAGGACGGGCCAGACCGGGGGTGAGTGAGTGTAGGACAGGCCAGATCGGGGGTGAGTGAGTGTAGGACGGGCCAGACCGGGGGTGAGTGAGTGTAGGACAGGCCAGACCGGGGGTGAGTGAGTGTAGGACAGGCCAGACCGGGGGTGAGTGAGTGTAGGACAGGCCAGATCGGGGGTGAGTGAGTGTAGGACAGGCCAGACCGGGGGTGAGTGAGTGTAGGACAGGCCAGACCGGGGGTGAGTGAGTGTAGGACTGGCCAGACCGGGGATGAGTGAGTGTAGGACAGGCCAGACCGGGGGTAAGTGAGTGTAGGACTGGCCAGACCGGGGGTGAGTGAGTGTAGGATGGGCCAGACTGGGGGTGAGTGAGGGTAGGACGGGCCAGACCGGGGGTGAGTGAGTGTAGGACCGGCCAGACCGGGGGCGAGTGAGTGTAGGACAGGCCAGACCGGGGGTGAGTGAGTGTAGGACTGGCCAGACCGGGGGTGAGTGAGTGTAGGACAGGCCAGACCGGGGGTGAGTGAGTGTAGGACAGGACAGACTGGGGGTGAGTGAGTATAGGACAGGCCAGACCGGGGGTGAGTGAGTGTAGGACTGGCCAGACCGGGGGTGAGTGAGTGTAGGACAGACCAGACCGGGGGTGAGTGAGTGTAGGGCTGGCCAGACCGGGGGTGAGTGAGTGTAGGGCTGGCCAGACCGGGGGTGAGTGAGTGTAGGACAGGCCAGACCGGGGGTGAGTGAGTGTAGGACAGGCCAGACCGGGGGTGAGTGAGTGTAGGACAGACCAGACCGGGGGTGAGTGAGTGTAGGACAGGCCAGACCGGGGGTGAGTGAGTGTAGGACTGGCCAGACTGGGGATGAGTGAGTGTAGGACTGGCCAGAAGGGGTGACTGTGACACAGTTGGCCAGCTTGAATATATTGCAATATATGGACAAACAATCCCTGTTTTGCTTAAAGGGGAGGGCATTGCTTGGTAGCTTAATGCACAGAATGGCTTAATGCCCTATATATATTGATAATGGGTGAGTGCAGAGGGGCTCTTGTTGTCGTCTGTATGAATTTTGTGGTCACAGCCTTATTGAATTCATTCTTAATGATTTAAACCTTACTGAGCACAACTTTCCCTTTTGGCTATATTTCCTTTAGATACTGCTGTCTATAGGGCACACCTATAGCAAAACAAGCAACATGGCAACATCCGATAATAAATTAGCAAATAATTCACTACAGGAAACAAGATAACAGCTGGGAAAGAATGTTCTGTGCACATAATGATCTATACTCTCATTCTCTATGATGAAAGGGAATGTTTAGCACATAAAAAACCATGAGATCATAACTTACTGTCTATTTAAGATAAATAGCTTAAAGCTAGCCTCTATTTATGTTATAATATCCCTTTAAAGCTCTCACAGTCTCCCATTATAGCCGAAGAGTGGAAACCCAAGGGAGCCATTCCTTCTTCATCATTCTGGCCTATAAACTGTAGTCAACTTAGTGTTCAGGGAATCCCATCTGAGGTCTCCCCGAGGCAATATCATTATTATACTCATACAAAACAGCTTGCTGGTATATTGAAAGTCCCTATGAGCAGTAAAGTGCATTGGTCTTTGGCCTATTTCAGATAGCACTGATCCGACAACCATCAGAACATCCTTCCTGTATCAGTAAATGAAGCTTTTGCCTTTATACAATGGATGAAACAGTCGACTCACCTCTGTATTAGACAGCTGGTACCAAGGCTGCTTCCCGTAGGTGAATATTTCCCACAGCACCACCCCAAAGCTCCAGATATCACTCTCCGTGGTGAATTTCCTATACAGAATGCTCTCGGGTGGCATCCATCGAATGGGCAGCATGGTGCGTCCCCCGACCTGCAGCGAGATTGGCATCGTATTGTTAGACCATTTAACAACCATGTACAGAAACACAAATAGGAGCTCTCCCTGGTTGCTAGGGTCGGTGACCCTGCCTATCATAGAACAGATCATGAGACTAGAATTAATTATTGTTATTCTTAAATTGCTATAACTGGGCACACTGGGGCTTGTTTACTAAGATTGGAGATAAATATCTCCGGTGATGTTGCCCATAGCAACCAATCAGCAATAAGGTTTGAACAGTCATCTACAAGTTAGAAATCAATGCAAAGACCTAATTGGTTGCTACAGGCAACATCACCGGTGATATTTATCTCCATTCTTAGTAAACATACCCCTATAGTTCTTTAATAGAGGTTTAACAATAGCATCAGCGGACCCAGACCATTCTGCCTGTAGGGGGGTTGGTGACATGTGTAAGTACCAAGTATATAGAGCCCTACTGTGGTCCTGATGCATAGTTGTAATAAAAGTGTGAAAAACAGATAATCTTCCCCAAATGTTGTGAGGGTGGTGGATCCAAAATGTTTCACTGTGGGTCCTAGGAAAGGTGTAAACTATATAAATACAGCCATGAGCACTAAGAGAGTCCTCTATCAAAAGAAACACAGGATTTCTTGTCTCCTTTTTTGTAAACATGTTCTTTGGTATCTGACTTCCTCTCTTAGAAAAAATCCTTCATTCCTGGGGCTGGAGTCTGCACAGCTCTCTCCTCTCCCCCCTCCCATAAGAATTCACTCCTCCTCCCATCAGAATGTGTGATCTGAGCTACCAACGGCTACAGCTGCAGCAGGAAGCTACTGAGACCAAGCTAAAATGGCAGCTGCTATCTTAAACAAACAGAGGGAGCTTCTAGGGCTGTTTACTCGGGTATGGTAAAGCTTTCTGCAGAATAAATATAGTGTTCTAGGTGGAACTAATGTGACGAATCTATTGGCAGTAAAATGTCAAAATGCCTTTCCTTCTCCTATACATCCACTCAGGAGACCTGATAAGCAAAAACAACTGGAAATTTTTAAGCTGGAAAAGACTTTTTGTATCATCATAAAAGGTGAATGTCTGTAGGTTATATGCATAAAAAGTCCCCATAAGGAAGAGAATATCTAAAAGACGCCCAAGCATACATGAAAAAATAGAGTTTAATACTATATTAAGTGGAAATCTCCCCTGGGACTTGGTATTTTGGTTACTACTCAGCCTCCATTCTCGAATATATTATATTTTTGTGTATCTAGTGGAGATTCTTTACTTTTTTGGGGGAATTTTGTTCTATTTAACTGATGTCCCCCCTCCTGTAATCTTATATGCAGGCTTCTTTGGTGGCACTATTAAACTAGGGTCTAAGGCTGTGGTTCTAGGCCCCTTTGGAGGTCAAACCTTTGCTCATAGCAAGGTTACAGCTATATGATAACTTTGCTGTATCCGCTATTCAGCCATAGTTCCAACAATTTATAGATCAGCAAATAAGTGTTCATCCCAGGTTCCACTCAAACCTTTATTGGAAACTTCCAGGAGTATCTTGAGACAATCTGATGAGACCTCACCCTATAGGGCCTTCAGGATGAGCCCCCAACAGATGCTCCAGGCCCACCCAAGGGGCAGCCCTACATTTTGGGTAAGCTGTATGTCTTTTAACCTAGAAGTGCTAGGTCTTGTAATCTTACATTAGCAATAACTTAGCATTGCGTTGCTTCTTTATGCTTTAAGTTCTCTTTTCCATCCATTTCCCTGGGTGGAAAAAAGATTTCTATCCTTCGCTAAGTGATGTTCTCTCTTTTCCCATCACAAAACTGCATTAAATATGTATACAGATCTTACTGTGAGGCTCCCTCGCCATGGCTAAAAGGGAAAGAACCGGTCCTCTCTATCCAGGATGTCACAAGTTCAAATCTCACTGGAGGCCTTTAACAAGATGAAGACAGATGGGCTGTCCCAAACTAACAGCCGATTTGGCAGGTACATCAGGCAATAAAAATCCCTGCTCTGGAATAAAGCCATACCTGACGCATGGTAGCTCTCGGCTTGTTAGGATCACTTCCTCGCAACTATAAGCTGTGCCTGATTTTATTACACAGATGAGGATCAGGGTGAAATCCCAATGTAATGGTGGGGGGGGGGTTCCAAATTGGTGTTTTAGGGACTGGTGGCTGATGTTTTAACCAGAAACAGCTGAAAATATGGAAAAATCAGCAACTCAACTGTTTTTACACCTCCCAGAAAACCTATTCCAGGCAACAATTTCTGGCCTCCTGAGTGCATGGGAGGGTTCTACTATAGTCAGCAAGACTGGATAGGGGAAGGTCTTTTCTGGTGTCCCCTGTGTTAGTGGGGTTGGTCAATCGCAGAGCTCCAACCTGGGTCAGTTAGTTTGGGGAACAATGCAATTCTCTATACTCCTAGAAGCCAATCTCAATGTTTAATTGGGTGAGATGTGGCATTACTAACCAATGGGAGCCTTGATCATATGTTGAACCTTAAACAGCGACTTCAACCAAAAAAATCTAAAGACCTATGGTTTTACTGAGTCAACAAATTTCATCTGAGACTTATGGCAATGCCAGAGTGGCCCTTACATTTTGCAAGAGGAGAGGTAAGCTGCCATATTCTATAGGCCAGACTGATTGTGACTGTGGCAATAAGATGTCCTCAGCACTACCTGAGCTTGCCTGAAACAGACCCCCAGTCTCTCTAACAGACAAGCTGAGTATAGCTAATCCTGTCTAGCAGAGGCTACTTCAGGCAGTGTCTCAACTTAGTCTTGTGAAAAAGGGATAGAATGCACCGTATAGAATTCCTTAACAGCACTGGCACGAGAGGCATCATGGTGGACCAGGCCTACTCAAAAACAACCTTCTCTTAACATAATTTTGGACACTGTAGGTCTGCGTCTAAGGCATTGTGTGTATTGAACATAAGCCATTATCTCCGGAAATATAAACCTTCACATAAAGAGCAACATATCCAGCTTTTTGTCTTGAGTGACTATTGTTCTGAACCTTGGGGTACATTTGCAACCATTGAAAAGTAAAGGCGTCCAAGGAAATTCACTTTCCCATAGAAGCACAAATAGCGAGGACTAAAGACAGATCATCTGATTAGTCTTCTACAAACAGAACAGTGGAAGCAAAAACCTGATTGGGCTGCTGCAGGTTCCATACTACTGAAGCAAGGTTCCTCAACAAGTCTGAAGTCAACTTCTTATGCAGTTAGTCACTTCATAACACTTAAGTTGGTGAAACACACTTGGAGTAATGTAATAAAAAGACCTGAGGCTTGTCCACATCTGATAACCCAAACCAACCAATAAGATGTTTGATAAAGTCAACAACAAGCAGATCTTGTCACCATGATGGTGGGCCAAACCTGATCTGATCGCTTGACCTTCTGGAAAATGATCTCATGACAATAGTGGCCCATGGAGGAGGGGACTGTACCCACTGGCACAGCTAGAGAGAAACAGCTAGGGACTGTTGTACAGGGGATGTTGATAGCCTCTCCAGAGGTGCAAGGCACAGACCTGCAACTAGCACTGTGCATTAAAAGCAGAAGAATCACTATCTGTAAAGTTTAGGTCACTCCCCCAATCCCACCCAGTCACACCCATTTGCCCCCAGCCAGTCCAATGATCCACATGAAACTGTGTCTACTTCATTTCAGCCCTTTTGAAAGTCATTTTGCATAGATAAATATAAATGGTGGAATAATGGGAGAGATTCATATTATCCAAGTTTTGGTCCCTCGGGGACCAAACCTTGAGGAGGGACTGAAACATTGACTATATAAACCATTTTTTTGTTATTAAAATTTTTGTTATTATTGAAAAAGTCAAATGAATGCTCCATTTATTTTAGATTAAATATATATATATATATGTGTGTGTGTATTATTAAATATGCTCTATATCCCATAGAGATTCAGGTGGCTATGGTTGTATTAATGCTGGGAAATCATGACAGTCTCCTGAGCCGGCCGAGGCTGAGAATGTTCCGGATTCCCTGCAGGCGCGGATAAGGATCAGAACATCGGTGTCAGATTGTTCGCATTGATCTCTTGCTGGCTGAGTACAGAGTGTTACACTGTGTTACTGAGATCAGAAATAATCCAACAAATAGCGCGGAGCCATCTCACCTTCTCCCATTTCACTTCTTACATCTGCTGTTTGAGGAAAAATCTGCTTATCAAACCACTATCTGGCCGTGCTGAGAAGCTAGCAAGTCCTCAATTGTTTCTACTCAGTAAGCGAGCTTTCTGCTTTGGGACTGGTGTTATGGATTCAACCCTTGGCTTTTACTGCCTTTCTTAATAGGTTATGTCACAAGAACCAACAGATGGAGCAAACATAGTCTAGACATGCCATGAAGAGCCCCACACAACACAGAAGTCCCTAATATACCTATTCCTTCAAAAAGTATGAATAAATACCATTTTATATACTGAAATCCAGCTGCCAAACAGTTCTTCTATTTCTGCATCATTTAAAATCTTGGTAAGGGAGGAGGGACTAAAACATTAACGTTACAAACTTCTCCACAGCTTACAGACAGCATGCAGGAACTACATAACCCACAATGCATTGCACTGTGATGTTCCTTTCCTTATTGACATCCTGTGTGCAAGGGATTGTGGGATTGGTAGGATGCAGGCTGAAGCAGACTGAGGACAGGCGACTACTGTTACATTTTTTTCACAAAGTAGCCAGCCAGATCAGCAGAAGAACAGGGGGCTGGGCTTAGGGAACTGTTCCAAACCAGATTATTACATTGAAATTACATTACATTTTTGTGTTTGGGTGGAGTTCCATTTTATCTCTGCCACAAAGAAAAAATTTCCCTATCTGTATTTTCTTCCAGATGTTTCGGGGAGCTTGCAGATCACCTGCAGATCACATGTGGGCAACTGTAGTAGAGCAATGTGTATATACCATTCTTTGAAAGTTTTAGTTCTCCTAAACCATAGCAGCCAATCAGATATGTATTCTAAACAGCAAACCTATAAATGCTACCAGCTGGTTGGTCGCCATGGGTTTCTATATTTGGAGTAAACCAGCCAATCAGACAAGTGCATTGACTATTTAATTGCTATGTTCAGAAGACTTTATTTTATTCCCAGTTGACCCAACATATTTGCCATAGTTTCCTTGATGGCCTGTACCCTCTAGCAGACAAAAATCCCAGAGTAGGGGAAGGCTTGAAACAGTGGTGAGGGGTCTCAGCTTGAGGGTCTGTTAGGGTGAAAAGTGGGTGAAATCAGATGTTTCAAAAAGCCCAGCTTAAAGGTTAGTTAGGCTTAAAATTGGGGTGAATGCATTTGAAGCCCTAGATATTTTTTAAACTATGGCTGAATGACTGATATTTATCTGTATCTATACTCATTTCATTAGCTACGTGTGGCCCTGGTCAAAGGTTGGACCTTCAAATTGTGCTTGGACTGAAAAAGTCTGAAAAAGTCCAGCCTTGTGGTAGAGTCCAGCACCTGGTTAGGTACGTGTTGGTACCTGCATAATACCCAGAATGTGGTCAGGTTTCAGGAATAAATTGCTTGATTCCCTGCTTGAGTTGGCCATAGGCACCCTGCTGGGGTACTTCGCTAAGGAGTAAGCCTCCTAAATTCTTCTGTATCTGGTTGATCCAACCCCTAGAGCAGTGATTCCCAACTAGTGGCTCAGGGGCACCCCTTGGGTATTCCTGACTTGGGGGCAAGTTTTGGTTGAATAAAAACAAGATTTCCTACCAAATAAAGCCCCTGTAAGCTGATAGGGTGCATAGAGGCCCCTAATAGCCAATCACAGCCCTTATTTGGCTCCTCCATGAACTTTTATGGTGCTTGTGTTGCTCCCCAAGTCTTTTTACATTTGACTGTGGCTCACAAGTAAGAAAGGTTGGGGATCCCTGGCCTAGAATGATATCACTTAATGTCACTTAATGGTTACAATATCAGGTCAGCTTTGCTAAAGAACCTGTGAAGGTCAGGTAAAGGTCCAAAGGGGGCTTGCTGTGGGTTTGGGTCAGTCATGGGTCTGCTTCCATGATGTTACTACGGATGTCATGGGATTGTGCAAATTGACTTAAAAGGCATAGTATCCCTATTTTTAATAGGACAGTTCCAGAATCAACTGTGAAAAGGATATGTGGCTTCTGATGGACAGAACTGGGGTGACTCTGGGTGTGGTTTGTGGCTTAGCAACAGAAAAGGGGGACAGGGAATGGAATCTAATATGAATATGTGATATTATAAGACTATATAAAGAAGAAAGAAAGACTAGCCCAATTTACCAGCTGATGCCCCTGTATTCTACATGCATGTATTCTTCAGTTATTCATAAAAACAAGTTCTCCTTTACCCCTTCCCCTCATACAAATGCTTTGATTTATAAAACACCAACTATGTGTGTGTATATGCCTCCGGGACTATGTGTGGATAAACAGCGGCCGGTGAGGTGCATTGTGGGAGCTGGGTGTCATGTTATTACGCAATTGTCCAAAGGTGAAGCCCATTGGTTAATTAGAAGCAGCTACAGGAACACCCAATGCAGCCGTTAGCAAATCTCTTCTGTGTTATTTGTATGTTTGTATGTGCGTCTAATACGTAGGAAATTAGATGAAAAACAGCTGAATGTTCTAATAAACAGAGCAAATGAAATAGAACATTTACCCAACACTTCTGGGTGTTATATAAATTAGCTTTTATTTTGGCCCATAGGCTGACTATAAAGGCTAAGCCATCCCATAATTAAAGGGTCAAAGTTGCCATGCCCTCCCTGCTGCCAGCTTCCACCTATGTTTTTATTTATGTTATTATGGATACCAACAGTCACACAGGGTGAGATATACAGATCTATTAACCCACCCAGATGTATTCATATGTATATCTTCCTCTGGGAGGAGCTAGGGGTGTGGTTGGGGTGTAACCATAACAGGAAGTTGCCATAACAGGAAATAGGAAGAGTGTATTGTGAGCAAAGGCAAAGATGCTCACCATTCCTGTGCCAGGGCAGTCGGATCATTAATATTGGACACTTTTAGAGACCAGGGGATGCAGGCTATATTATCCACTGTAAGAACACATGTCTACATGGACCACAACCATACTACGGCCACCCTCACCACCACCCTCGCAACCCTGTAACATTTACACGCAGACTATAGTCTAAGTATAGTTATTTGGCCCATCAAAGAATCCTTGTCCTTCCATTATGTTTGCAATACAGTGGACTTCAGCTTGGAGGTGCTCTCCTACCCTTGACATAAACCACTACCTCCCACAGACACACAACAATCTCCCACCCAGGTACCTCATGGCTATACCCGCCTCCCAGTTCCATTCCAGCCCAGCTCCACTACTTCTCATGTAGTCCTACATGCTCCACTACGTCTCATGTAGTCATACATGCTCCACTACTTCTCATGTAGTCCTACATGCTCCACTACTTCTCATGTAGCCCTACATGCTCCACTACTTCTCATGTAGCCCTATATGTTCCACTACTTCTCATGTAGTCCTACATGCTCCACTTCTTCTCATGTAGTGCTTAATGCTCCACTTTTTCTCATGTAGTCCTACATGCTCCACTACTTCTCATGTAGTCCTACATGCTCCACTACTTCTCATGTAGTGCTTCATGCTCCACTACTTCTCATGTAGTCCTACATGCTCCACTACTTCTCATGTAGTGCTTCATGCTCCACTACTTCTCATGTAGTCCTACATGCTCCACTCCTCATGGAGGACTTGGGCTGATGTTTCTATGCATTTCAATGAAACAGGTCATCTGGTGATGACTTACTGTTGGTGACCGGGCGTGGGGGATTAAATAAAAGTGACTACAGATGAGCTGAAATGGCTGAACTTCCCATCACCCTCCCATAATATTGTCAATCACACTGCAACTACCACTTCAACCCTTCCACACCATTACCACATTGACCTTCACCCTTAGAGACGGGTTCTTGGCTCAGTTCATGAACAAAAATTAGGATACAAAATGGTTAATCATCATCTTGTCCTGGTAACTGTGGATACCTTTAGATTAATTAGTTGTCTTACCCTGTAGTAATCTGTGCTGTAGATGTCCCTTGACATGCCAAAGTCACCGATCTTGACCACCAGATTATTGCCGACCAGGCAGTTCCTTGTAGCCAAATCCCGATGGACGAAGTGGAGCGAAGCTAAATAGACCATTCCTGAAGCAATCTGGCTGGCAATCTGGAGCATCTGTGTCAGGTTCAGCTGTCCGTATGGCTGGCCATTGCCGTTATCCAGGATTTTGGCATCAGGCCCATGGGATCTAGGCAGAGCAAGACAGAACCATATCTCTCGCTTACCAGCTTACCATCTTAGAGCTGTGATACGTTTTAGGAGCAATATCATAGTGAGCTCCATCTTGACTTCTGTGTATGTAAATGTTCCTCCCATTGGGTTAATGCCACACCTGGTGGCTTCCCCAGTGGGGCAGAAATGCCCAAAAACACACCTTCCACTGGTCACTAAATCTAATAGAAATCTTTTTGCTTTTCTATTTTTCGTGCCCTTTGTTAAGTGCCACCCGCATAAAGCTTCTCACCTTGGCATGTGGCGGAAACGTTGCTGTTCCCAAACCACAATAACGACCAATTGCAAATTGCATTGTAAACTGCATCATATTGAATTTTAACTAACAGTCGTGAAAAAAAATGGTGTCTCTTTTTCTGATCTTCCCTTTAGAACCAAGCCACTGCGCCACACCACTGGCAGCGCCACGTCTATGTCTAATACCTGCGGGGCCAATCAAAAAGTCTCTGTTTATTTCAACTGATGGACAATCTCCTTCTATTTAAGCCTCTCAGACAGCTAATCTAATCAATATTGCAAGGAGGATTGCATTAGCCAAGAGAGAGAGAGAGAAGTCGGCCCGTCAGAGGCAGATAGACAATTATAATGGAAATATGGAGGGGAGGAGAGGGAGGAAAACAGCGGCGGGGAGCGTTAATAAAAGAGAGGAAAATAACAAGGAAGATGACAATACTTTAACTTAGAGCTGGAGAGAAACTCAGGCAATAAATCGCTGCCTCAAAGAAGGAGTCAACCACCAATCAGAAGCTGAACTTAAGCGGTGGCCATGCTGGCGAGTGGTCTTACATACTTCCTGAGAGAGCGACACATTGATCAGTCTGTCGGAGCACAAGGCTCTTATGGTATCTTGCTCTAAATGAGTTGATTAATGTGAGTGCGGTACGGTGAGCCTGATGCGTAGGGATCAAAATGACTGGAGAAACTGACATTTACATGTTCATTGAAAGGGTCCCTGGTATGGGCAGGAATGCGCCTGGGTATAGTCACAGTGACTGGATGCCACCCAGACTGGTATGGACTTCCTTCATAAGAAGCTTTGGGACAGTTCTATGGCACGGCAGGCTGTACGGACTCCCCTCTGGCTCATTGCAGATTGCCTTCAGCAGAATAAATAACTGATTAAGGTGGCCATGTGGTACCCAACACTATCCGACTGTATGTAATGCAGTGGTTCTCAACCTTCCTAATGCCGTGGCCGTTTAATACAGTTCCTCATGTTGTGGTGACCCCCAGCCATAAAATTATTTTCGTTGCTACTTCATAACTGTAATTTTGCTACTGTTATGAATTGTAATGTAAATATCATTATAGCGCCTACCCTGCCAAATACACCTGTATTTGTACGGAATGTATGTGATTGGGTTGGCGCAATAATGTCATCACGCCAGGTACTCGTATGTGGGTGTATCTGTATGTGGGCAGACCCGCCTGGACACAGAAAGAGGAGCGGTGTCTCGGTTCCTAAGACCATAGGCGACCCCTGTGAAAGGGTCGTTCGACCCCCAAAAGGGTTCCGACCCAAAGGTTGAGAACCACTGATGTAATGGGTACTGTATGTATCTTTTAAGGTTCCACTCATTCCGGCCAACAGCTTGGAACTCCTGGAAGTGGAAGGGCCGCTGCATCGACCAATGTAACATACACCCCCCAACACTGGGCAGTGGCAGATGATTTCAAAGGTCCTATCATCTTCTGATCCTACAGTACCTGGCATACATGTCCAGATGGTTTACTGCTAGTGCTTACGGATTTATGTGCCAATCAAAATCTGATCCAGGGGCATCTTGGCCATACCTATCATGCCCCTGTTCCCTTCCCCTTCCTTAAATCAATTAAATTCCTGACAAAGTAGGAAGAGTTGACATGTCTGATGTTCAGTTGTTCAGGCTGTTATCAGTAAGACCAACGGAACCCATGAAATGATACTAGCACGAAAAAACTAGTGGTGGGTGGGTGTGCAGAATGGAGTCAAAATTCAAATTAAATTAATTGGCACTTCAATATTTATTTAGATATGAGAAATAACTAATATGACACTTGAATGTACCCTTGAAATTTGGTAATTATTGGTAAAATGAAATGTAACTTGGTGTAATGTATGTTTTATATGATTTGTGCTGGATGCAGGGTTGTTTGAGTTTTGGTTTATTATGTGTCCATTACAGGGTTTGAGTGCAGCCCTGTGTGCTGTATAAATCATAGGTTGGGGGTATATAAAGGAAATGGCATGAGCATGCCACACCTCCACTGATGAAGCACCCAATGGTGTGAAACGCGCCAGAGTATTGTTTGTCGTTTGGTATAGTACGTTTGTTTTTTCTGAATTGTTTTGTTTAAAAATGAGCCAATAAATGGTTGTTTGTATCACTGATTAAATTGTTGATTGATTATCTGTATATCCAGGACCTATCAGTGGGATATAACTTATAGATTCTCGTTCTTAGTCTATTAATATTGCTGTATCGCTTTGGGTTCCAATACTACGTAGCCTAACCCTGCAATGAGGGGGGTGATATCTGGCATTTAGGCCTTGCTGCCATCGTTATGAATATTGTGGCTGGCAAAAGGGCCCGGAATTGCTCTGGGTAAAGCTGCGGATTAATGTAGCCTGACTGGCTTTGGGACTGTTTCGCTTCTCCCAGTTGTCATGGAGTCACCAGTAACCAATAAACATGGCCGCAAACAAATACACACAGATGCTTAAATGATTTGCTTAGATGTAAACACTGATGTCATAAAACATATTAACAATGCAATCAGCATATTGCAGAGTCCATTAAAAGGAAAAATATTTACCCTTTATTATATGTTTTAAGGTTAATGCCTGAAGAATACCATGGGCATTCGAAGCAATGATCCTTAACGGGTTGATAACCACGAAAATCCCTTAAATGCAAGTTAACACGAGGTGCACTCAGTCTGTACTTTAATGATGGTATTACCTGTTCTTGCCTAGAGGCAGCTCATAATTATATATTATATATGGCTCTACTGAAGCCGCCAATGGACCATGGCTGAGTGCATTAGGGCTGATAGCAGACACACTGAGATAGAGATGGGCAATCTCTACACATATGGCCACCTTAAGCCTGCCCCGACCTTTGCTCAATGCATGGTCATTAAGCTGTTAGCTGGGATCTTGCCAATGTGTGTTGTAGTGATTTCCTTGTTCCTGTATCCCTGCCTGGTTCTGTGCCCCCATACCTAGTTTCTGAGCTGTCCTTGACTTGTTCTTGTGGATCTACTGGTTTTGACTGCCTGTCCTAACTACTGGCCCATTTACTGGACTTTGTTTTATTGCTGCCTGCCCTGACCATTGGTCCGTTACTGGATTTCATCTCCATCTGCCATTTGGTGTTTAGTCGTGACAGGGTGATAATGGTCTCATAGATGATCCTGAGACCTCTAAAGGTGGCATTGGGTTCCTGCCATAGCACTATTAGACAGGAGCACCATCCTGCCTGTTAGATCTCACAAGCCTTTACAGCAGGAGAAGTTCCACCACTGCAGAGCAGAAAGCAGAATTTGTGTACAGATAAACTGTGAGCCCAGAATTTTGGAAGCAAAGTTTCTGTTGTCAAAAAAATCCCACCAGTGTCCTCAAGCAGCAACACTGGGGAACCATAACTTATGGTGGGTATCACTGCCTAAGCAAGGTGTTTAATAGTAGACCTGTATTTAACTACTGCATAGTAGGGTACTAGATAGAAGGGTAAACTCACCTGAGGAAGCGGTTGAGGTCTCCATGCTTCATGTACTCAAATACCATGATAAGAGGTTCCCCATCAGTGCAGACCCCATAGAATTTGACAATATGTTCATGCTGAAGGACAGTGAGGAGCTCCGCTTCCCGCTGGAAGTCTTGACGGGCATTCTCTGTAGCTTCCTTTAGAGCCTGGAAGGTCAAACGCACAAGATAGAGTAAGCCACTGGAAAGGCCATTCCTGATCCCTGTTCTTTAAAACAAAATGCCAGAGTTGGATTGAGTAACTAACCTTCTAGGTCTAGTCTAGTGCAACTAATTTGCAATTAACATAATCTTTATTCTGTTAGGCATTAAGCCTGGGCTCCTCTCTGTGCTCCTTTGAGCAATACGCCACACAGTTTTGGCTCCAGGTTGAAATGAGATAAATACATGATAGCCCATTTATTGTTGCATTTATCAGCACTAGCATAATGCTTCATTTTCTGAATGTATCTGAGCAATCAGACTGGCTGAAAGGGGAAATGAGGACAACTGAGGATCCAATTCAGTATGGACTGCACTTCTGCTCAGATATTGGCCTTTGTGTGCTGTCCATGTGATCATTATTTCCATCTACATAGCCTTTGGCATCTATTACACTTGCTGTCCCTACACAGTCATACCTTACACTTATATTACCTTCACAGCCACTAATGTCTTCTCGTTCTCTGGGGTCAAGTTGTAAAACTCTGCTAAGAACACTTTCCCAAAAGCCCCTTCTCCGAGCTCCCACTTGAGCACAATGTCCCTCCGCTTGATGTGTTGGACACCTGCATGATGAGAAGAGTTTTTAGGGTGATATTTTTCAATGGACCCAGTTATAGAAAGAAAACTCAAGCCCCCTCACTGCCCTTTCCAGTTCCTTTGTCCCTCTATGGGAGCACACTGTGCAACTTACAGGCATCACAGAAGTACTGTGGATTCTCAATGAAGTTTGGTTTCATCCCGTCCAGTTTTCCCTCAGCGGAGGTAAGGGGACTGGTCCCAAAGTTCATGAAATGAAGAGACATTGCCAGGTCATCCTCTTGTGCCAAAACTGCTGCTCCTGTGCACAAGAATAAATAAATATTTCACAGTGATTGATGAACAACTCACCTTCTCTTAGAGAAGTTTAAAAGTATTAGGTTGGGGTACTGGAGGGGTCACCAGGAAACCTTCGACACAAGATCAACTAACCACTCTCCTCTTCTCTTCCCCTCTTTTACTTTATATTCTATTTTGTATATTTCTCTCCTATATCTATCCCCCCTTACCTAGTCTCCCCAACCGTTTGCTCTTATATCTTATTTCTTCACTCTCCTTCGGCATTCCTGATCTCCTCTCCGTTAGTTTTCTACTTATTATCCTGTTCTCTTATTCCACGCCATTTTCTTTAATCTCAGGTTTCTCCTCCCTTGCCTGAAAAGTCCCATCAGACCATAGAAGCCATAATAGCAATATTTCGACCTTTTCTGCAAGTTATGGGGCCACTGATGTCCTATTTGTCCATGGGACTTCAGTGCTGATTGGGTCAGGATTGTGGGCATCCTCAAGAGCTCACAACACTATTATTAAGCAGAAGGTCCATGTCTGAAACTCAACAAAGAGGAGAAGAGTCATGGTGTTGGGAGATAAGGGCGGCTATACAACTCTGGACTGGGTTGGCAGCTTATTGGCCCTTATATGGGGACTGACAGACCTGTCCAACCAATATCTGGGAAAAATCGTCAGGTTTGAGTTTCCTGTTGATGACCTGCATTAAACTTCATTATGGTCTGATCATTGGCCAGAGGGCTAAATGGTCTTCTTCATGGCCCTCCTTGAGCTGGGCAATATCAGGCTGATCCAATGATCAGCCTGGTATCGCCCAGCTCAAGGTGGGCATAACAGAGAAATATCTGCTTGATTGGCAGTCTCACCAAATAAGTGGATCTTCAGGTGTATGGCCACTGTCTACTGATATTCCATCTATCCAATAAGACCATGCAGAAGTTAAAGGGTAAGTTCACTCTCAAATGATCCTTTAGTGTAATGTATTCAATGACATGTTCAGACAATTTGCAGTTGGCCTTCATAGATTTACTATTACTGTATTTATTACTTTGTTCTAGAGCTCTCATCCTTGCCGTTTGAACTCACCTTAGCAACCAGACAGCGGTTTCAGTGACACGCTCGAAACAGGATAGAACAATAATAACAGGAATCTAGCCTCAAGATTAATATGCATTTTTTATTTTCTTGTGGTTTTTTTTAAAAGTGTTTGCTTTTCTCTTTTGCCGTTCAACAGCCTGAGGTTTAAACTGCTGTCTGGTGGGGTCACTGACCTTGGCAACCAGATATCGTTGTAAACAGGAGGCTGAAGAGAGGCAGAATAGAAAGGCAATTAGTTTTCAAACCACAAAAAATATGAAAACCAATTGGAAAATGACTGCTAAACAGTAAAACATAGGGTAGCTGTATGGCAGCTCTCTCACACGTAAAGGAAGGGGTCGGACGTTCTGAAATAAACTGTTCCTTAATCCCCTGGCATAGCAACCTCTCCAGAGGAGCACATCTTTGTATGCCCAGCTTAATTGTGATCTGTGAATGTGTATATTATCTATACAAACACTTTGTCTTAGCATTTATGGACATTTTAACCAGAAAGAGCATCTTTGTAGCATCTCCTGCTCTCCCTCTCCCCTTCTCTCCAGCAACGTGAGCCTACAGCCCCTGGGAAACAGACGGATCAAACCCATTTAGAGCTTGAATCAATTTCAAAAGTGAATTAGCAGCTTCTTACTGCCTGGCGCGAGGAAAACAAACACTAATGAAGTGCAGCTCTTGAAAATCCTCTTCTCTTGCCTTTAGTTAAAGTCGAGAAAATGCAGTTACCGCGTGCAGAGGGGGGCACCTGTAACCGGCGCTACGTGCCAACAATCGCTCGGGCACATCTCCCTCCACCTCCTCATTGATCTTTGAGGTTGTATGACTGTAAGTGCTGATAATTGCCTCTGTTAACCCCTTGGGAGATGGAGATAATGGATATAGCTTTGGCACACAACCAGTTAACTCTATTATTACTTGGTGGGGGGGGTCAGTAACACAGGACGGACACATTGCTCTGGGTTTGGTTCAAAGGCATATGAGTATAGGGGCTTTTAAAGATGGCCGTGCCTAGATTTGGACAGTCAGTTTGGCTTATATTGATCAAGCCTTCTGGGTATATATGGCTCTTTGGAGGGGCAATTTCAGATCCCAGTCACTCTTTCTGCATGGAAAATGTTGTCTGCCAATACCCTGCTAAACACTATAAAAGGGCATCACAAGAACTGAGAGGCTCATCTGAATGGTGCACAAGTTAGGGGGCAGGAGGGGGCATTTCTACATGCCTGCCCCAGGAATACAGTAGTGATGTGCATCAGAAAAACTCTACCCGCACCCAACTCTTACTCACAAAACCTTAACCCGCACCCAACCCTTACTCACAAAACCATAACCTGCACCCAACCCTTACTCACAAAACCTTAACCCGCACCCAACCCTTACTCACAAAACCATAACCCGCACCCAACCCTTACTCACAAAACCATAACCCGCACCCAACCCTTACTCACAAAACCTTAACCCGCACCCAACCCTTACTCACAAAACCTTAACCCGCACCCAACCCTTACTCACAAAACCTTAACCCGCACCCAACCCTTACTCACAAAACCTTAACCCGCACTCAACCCTTACTCACAAAACCATAACCCTCACCCAACCCTTACTCACAAAATCATAACCTACACCCAACCCTTACTCACAAAACCATAACCCTCACCCAGCCCTTACTCACAAAACCATAACCTGCACCCAACCCTTACTCACAAAACCATAACCCTCACCCAACCCTTACTCACAAAACCATAACCCTCACCCAACCCTTACTCACAAAACCATAACCCTCACCCAACTCTTACTCACAAAACCATAACCCAAACCCAACCCTTACTTACAAAACAATAACCCGCACCCAACTCTTACTCATAAAACCATAACACGTACCCAACCCTTACTCACAAAACCATAACCCTCACCCAACCCTTACTCACAAAACCATAACCCTCACCCAACCCTTACTCACAAAACCATAACCCTCACCCAACCCTTACTCACAAAACCATAACCCTCACCCAACCCTTACTCACAAAACCATAACCCTCACCCAACCCTTACTCACAAAACCATAACCCTCACCCAACCCTTACTCACAAAACCATAACTTACACCCTCCCGCCAACCCTCACTTTCCAACTCCCCACCCTCCTCTCCCTCATGTCCCCCCTCCTCACCTGCTAGTTCTCAGGTAGGACAGTGGTGGCGAGGGGAGCTCGCTAAACCTATAGAGGAAGCAGTCCCCACAATCTGGGCCCCCTTGTCACCGGACCCTCCCCAAGAACTGCAGGTTTCTTCTATAGTTACACGACTGAATAAGATAAAATAGTTATATGAACAGTAATCTAAATGACTAAATATTGGACATGGAAGATGCCCACCATATCACTCAAGACATGTTTCTCTTCAGAACCAATTCAGTATGATGCCATAATAATGTAATATGAAAGACAAGAACTTGCTAACTGAACAAACTGCACAACATGACAATGGCTCCATGTGAAGAGGAGGTTGGGATCCATGAGCAAGGCCGTCGGTGGGATACTCACTGTTAATTCCAAACTTAGAATGTCTTCCACATTTATTCAGTGCAATCAGAATGAGGAGGAGGAATAAGCAGGCGAATACGGCCAGTCCCACTGCCACTGAGACCTAAGAGAAGCACAAAAAACAAGGCAGAATGAGGCCCAGATTTGCTTTAAAGGAATTCATTCCCACAATGAGCTGAAGTCTCAGACAAATGGTGGAGCCAAGGAAGTGTAAATTATTCAGTTAGTACTGGTTCTATATAGCCAGTGAATTAGGATGGAAATTCATTAAATCTATTGTCATGATTCAACTAAAATTCCTTATTAGAGACGTTTTCTGATTCTTTGGTTCTAGCCCCACATTGAGGTCCAGCGTTGGGTCAAGGCCACCCCTCACCACAAAGTTACAGATATATATAAATGTTGCTTTATCAGTTCTTTAGCCATTGTGCCAAGTGTTCTCCCCCAAAGTTCTTTCAAACTGGACTGGACTTCCAAGCGGATCCAAAAGAGCAAATAGGCTTTGCCCCTAAGTCCCCAGCAGGTAGCGCTTATGGGTTTGTTGTATGAATGCAATTGTCTGGCTGGGTTAATTGATACAAAGGAAGTATATTAAAGATATATGCATATCTTTAACATACTTATATGGGATATATGGGAGAACACTTTACTGATCACTATCCAGTGGACTCAGACCCACCTTATTACAGTAGAGTACCTTGATCAAAACATCACTAAACTCTAGCAGAGGTAACTGAACTCAACATGTGTGTTTTATTACCTGTAACCCCTATGGCTCTCAATATATAGACTTCTATACTGCTTACATAAAGGTAAGGGCTGATGATCACGGTGAAGCTGACTGGACATTATACCAACATACCCTGCCCATAGAGGGCACTGGAAAAGCAGTAATTGTCTGTAGCAATAGTGGAGCATAGTAGGTATAGAAGAGTAAAATGGCAACAGTAGATTAAGATGGTGTCTAGAACGCTGTAGCTTTGCCCACTTTCGCTCTTCAGTTGTTTTTGTAGAACAACGTCAAGGCCCAATGACAATACAGGTATAGGATCCCTTATCCGGAAACCCGTTATCCAGAAAGTTTTGAATTACGGAAAGGCCATCTCTCATAGACTCCATTATAAGCAAATAATTCTAATTTTTAAAAATGATTTCCTTTTTCTCTGTAGAAAGGTACTGTTTTATTATTACAGAGAAAAGGGAATCATTTAACCATTAAATAAACCCAATAGGGCTGTTCTGTCCCCAATAAGGGGTAATTATATCTTAGTTGGGATCAAGTACAGGTACTGTTTTATTATTACAGAGAAAAGGGAATCATTTAACCATTAAATAAACCCAATAGGGCTGTTCTGTCCCCAATAAGGGGTAATTATATCTTAGTTGGGATCAAGTACAGGTACTGTTTTATTATTACAGAGAAAAGGGAATCATTTAACCATTAAATAAACCCAATAGGGCTGTTCTGCCCCCAATAAGGGGTAATTATATCTTAGTTGGGATCAAGTACAGGTACTGTTTTATTATTACAGAGAAAAGGGAATCATTTAACCATTAAATAAACCCAATAGGGCTGTTCTGCCCCCAATAAGGGGTAATTATATCTTAGTTGGGATCAAGTACAGGTACTGTTTTATTATTACAGAGAAAAGGGAATCATTTAACCATGAAATAAACCCAATAGGACTGTTCTGCCCCAATAAGGGGTAATTATATCTTAGTTGGGATCAAGTACAGGTACTGTTTTATTATTACAGAGAAAAGGGAATCATTTAACCATGAAATAAACCCAATAGGACTGTTCTGCCCCAATAAGGGGTAATTATATCTTAGTTGGGATCAAGTACAGGTACTGTTTTATTATTACAGAGAAAAGGGAATCATTTAACCATGAAATAAACCCAATAGGGCTGTTCTGCCCCCAATAAGGGGTAATTATATCTTAGTTGGGATCAAGTACAGGTACTGTTTTATTATTACAGAGAAAAGGGAATCATTTAACCATGAAATAAACCCAATAGGGCTGTTCTGTCCCCAATAAGGGGTAATTATATCTTAGTTGGGATCAAGTACAGGTACTGTTTTATTACTACAGAGAAAAAGAGAATCAGTTCTATTTTAATTCTATATTATTTGATTAAAATGGAGTCTATGGGAGACGGGCTTTCCATAATTCTGAGCTTTCTGGATAATGGGTTTCCGGATAAGGGATCCCATACCTGTACCACTAAATCCAGCCATGTTTGGCTGGCAAAATAATAACCACCCAAGACTTTGTTGCTGCTTATTAGAGAATCGCGTCAAGACTTCATAGGGAAAATCCTTGAAAGAATATCAGAAACCACTGAATCACTAATTCCTTCCCACACCTTGTTTGGCATTAAAGAACGGCCGGCCACTGTAATTAAACACAGCTTAATGCACTCTCGGAAATTCCAATTAGAAAACCAATTCATTGCTGACCCCAAGAGTGTGGTTCCTCAAGTAGATACTTACAAACCACTAATATAAAAACATTGAGGTTGGAGTCAACGGAGAAGACCTAAGTGGAGAGAATTCATTGCAGCTGCCCCTTTAGGAAAGTTACTGTATATAAAAATACTTGAAGCAAACTTACCCCAAAGGTATTTTCCTCCACTGTTTCTACTGTGGTTGTGTAGGTGCTATTGCCTCCTCCTAGGAGAGAATAGGGTTGGACTGTGCATTAGCGACTGATTCTCTATCTCAATGAATATGGTGAAATTCTATCAGAATAAAATATTATCTTTGCCTATATTGTAGACACAGCCAATAGGCAGTTAGCTTTTTTTTACCCACAATGCACCTCACCCTCGTTTATTAGCAGCTACTGCTATCGGGTACAATCTTTGCACCTCTGTATCTCTTAAACAGCCATGATATTTATTAAGAGATATACATCAGTGTTGTTTCAGCTCTGTAAATAATTGCAAAAAGGCTGCTCTTCTATTTTTACATTGTTATGGACCATGATTCAAAACAAGTTAATGGAAGTGAGAATTACTCACAAAACAAACACAAATGAAAACAAATATTGTTACTTACCCTCTGGAGACAGGGACACTGCAAAAGAGAAATGGAAAAACATATTATTGTCGCCTTATTTCCAACTGGGCACTTAGCTCAACCCTAGGAGGTTCTCAGACATTGGCACCAAAATAAGGTGGAAAGATGCCTGATAGTAATTTATATTGTGTTCAGCTGTGTGTTTGATCCCAACTAAGATATAATTACCCCTTATTGGGGGCAGAACAGCCCTATTGGGTTTATTTAATGGTTAAATGATTCCCTTTTCTCTGTAATAATAAAACAGTACCTGTACTTGATCCCAACTAAGATATAATTACCCCTTATTGGGGCAGAACAGCCCTATTGGGTTTATTTAATGGTTAAATGATTCCTTTTTCTCTGTAATAATAAAACAGTACCTGTACTTGATCCCAACTAAGATATAATTACCCCTTATTGGGGGCAGAACAGCCCTATTGGGTTTATTTAATGGTTAAATGATTCCCTTTTCTCTGTAATAATAAAACAGTACCTGTACTTGATCCCAACTAAGATATAATTACCCCTTATTGGGGCAGAACAGCCCTATTGGGTTTATTTAATGGTTAAATGATTCCTTTTTCTCTGTAATAATAAAACAGTACCTGTACTTGATCCCAACTAAGATATAATTACCCCTTATTGGGGCAGAACAGCCCTATTGGGTTTATTTAATGGTTAAATGATTCCCTTTACTCTGTAATAATAAAACAGTACCTGTACTTGATCCCAACTAAGATATAATTACCCCTTATTGGGGGCAGAACAGCCCTATTGGGTTTATTTAATGGTTAAATGATTCCCTTTTCTCTGTAATAATAAAACAGTACCTGTACTTGATCCCAACTAAGATATAATTAATCCTTATTGGAGGAAAAACAATCCTATTGGGTTTAATTAATGTTTAAATAATTTATTTAGCAGACTTAAGGTAGGAGATCCGAATTACGGAAAGACCCCTTATCCAGAAAACCCCAGGTCCTGAGCATTCTGGATGACGGGTCCCATACCTGTATAGGTAATTTTGTGCATGAAAAATACCTGGTATGGGCTCCTCTGGGTTAAAGCTGAAGGGATTATCCATAAATTTGCTGTAGACGGTTTCAGAGGCCGAGCCCAGCATGTTCCAAACCAGGATGGTGTAGTTACCGTTGTTGACATGGGTTGGCTTATTCAGGTAGAGGCAGCCATGGATGGCTGTGGAATTCTCACTCTCTTCCACCGTCTTTAAGTAGATATAGTCGTTCATCTCCAGGTTGTGTCCATTAAATTGCCAACGGATCTCGGGCTTAGGGTTCCCATCCACAGTGTAAGGGAAGCAGAAATGGTGCTGGGGAATGGCCTCTTCCAGTGCTACTACCATTGCAGGGACTGGTGGGGGAAAAGAGAAGGATATTAGATATGGACCTCATTGCTCAGTAAGCTCTATAATGAATCAAGTTCAGCTTTTGGCTTTCCTTGTGTAGTTTCATCTAGCACAGTGGTTCTCAACCTTCCTAATGCCGCGACCCTTTAATACAGTTCCTCATGTTGTGGTGACCCCCAACCATAGAGGAGCTGTGTCTCGGTTGCTAAGACCATAGGAAATATGTGTTTTCTGATGGTCATAGGTGACCCCTGTGAAAGTGTTGTTCGACCCCCAAAGGGGTCCCGACCCACAGGTTGAGAACCGCTGATCTAGCACAATGGACCCAGACTATGGGGAGCACAAAGCAGTGGCTTAGGGAACCCAGCCTGAAAGCCATTTTGCTCTCCTAGATACACATAGAAGTGTATTCTGAAGGAAAGATAGGGTGAAATATAGGAAGAACAACCAGTTACCAACTTTTTAAATAGGTCTTCAACATTTTTATAGCTTTAAAATTATTTTGCCTTCTACTTAGAATTCTTTTCAACTTTTAAAATGGGGGTCACTGACCCCAGCTGCCAAAAAAAACTATTGCCCCACAAGGCTACAATTTTATTGCCTTATTTTATTAGTTATTTTTCTATTCAGGCCCTCTCCTATTCATACACCAGTCCACTCCCTGGTTACTAAGGTAACTTGAAGCCTAGCAACCAGATAACTACTTAGGGTCGGACTGGGGGGTACAGGGCCCACCGGGGCTCCCGTCCCAGGGGCCCTGCAGGTGCCCCCGCCGGCCATGTCCCCTAACCCCCCCACCGCAGGGGCCCCCCTAACCCCCCTCAGGGTCCCCCAACCCTACGTCCTCCCCCGAGCGCGCGTAAATTTGGGGGACGGAGACCGGCGGATTTGTGGATAGGGTTGCCACCTCTGCCGGCTAAGCAAGCCAGGCAGGGGGCAGGGATAATGTCATGGGGGGCTGGGAGGCTGTGGGGCCATGATGTCGTGGGGCGGGGAGGAGGCAGGGCTGTGACATCACGGGGCGGGGCTATGACGTGGCCACCCAGAAAAACCGGGCTGTCCAGGTCAAAACCGGACAGGTGGCAACCCTGCGGGCTGCGGGGATCAGGTCTCAGCTGCTGGGGCCCACTGGGTTTTTTTCCCGGTACCCCAGCCCCAGTGACAAGTCCCCTTTAACTGCCCACTCCAAACAATATAATTCACTGACACAGAGCCTACATTGCTTGTTAGACAGAATTCACAGTGCTACGATAGCTAACCTTGAACTACTGTATTCCAAATGGAAAAACTATAGAAGAATTTAAAAACACAGTAAAAATATCATTGTATCCTGCAGCCGAGGGCAAGATGTTTTTTCTATCGCTGCCACCGGGCAGGTTCTTACGGATCATGATGTATTTGTCGTTTCAATCACATAAGTGAATCCTAAAAAGACACACTACCACTTGCTATAACATAGAATAAATCCTCCGTTCCCTTGCAGCACGAGACAGAAGGAGGGATAAGTTGACTGCATAATAGATTGATGCCGGGTCCAAGGTCAGAGCAAGGTAAGCCCCTGGTAAAACCACACCATTTTACAAATGCAATTTCTAGTCAAATTCCCTCAGCGTATGTAAAAGTAGCAGCTCTGTCAGTTATATTTGCTATTTTTGTTAGTGGTTACACTATTTTTGCCATTTTATGACATCGACATGCAGAGTAAAGTCATCTTAACATTAAAACCTTTTGCTTTATGGAACCAAATGAAGATCCCAGATGGTTCTCTACTATTCTACAGTCAGATGTTGGTTTGGTTATCAGTTGAATATATATAACAAGGAGAACCCTCAGCACATCATTTACTTACACAACACATTGATCTGAACATGTTCTTCGCTGGGTCCAACCATATTTTCAGCCCTACAAGTAACATTGCGCTTGTTGAATCCAGGTGAGATGTTGAACAGGGGCAAGAAGATCTCTGTTTCAGAACCATTCGATTGCTATCAAAGACGTGGTGGAAACAAAAATGACATGATAAGTGACCTGCTATAAAGGAGATTGAGTTTCATAGCTGCCTCTATCTATCTATCTAAGGTCCAGCGATCATAGGATCAATCATTAACAGAACACGTAAAGAGGCAGAGGGACATATATGAGGACTAAGCTAATTTGTTTGGGCTCTCCAAGCTCAGAACAGTAAGGAAAGGTGTAGGCAAACTGTAAAGAGGCAGAGGGACATATATGAGGACTAAGTTCATTTGTTTGGGCTCTCCAAGCTCAGAAGATGTAGGCAACAAGTGCAACCTCTGATTGGAGAATCATCCTGCAAAGTAAATTATCACGTGGCCTATCTTGGTTACATTTACCTACCCCAATTTCGGTATAGGAGTCCATTTCAGGCACAATCCATGTGGCGGTTGGGGTTGGCTGACCATCCACGTTACACACTAATGTCAGATTGGCCCCTTCCAGTACAGTCAGGTTTTGTTTAACAATGCTGACCTGGGGAAGTTCTGAAGAAAAGAAGATATATTTATCAGCTTTAAAAACAAGAACCTTAAATACAAGCTCCCACTTAATTACATAGCTGCTATAATTCTTAATTAGATGTGGCTGTCGCAGTTGGATTTCCTGAAAAGTCATGGGCTTGCCTGGGTGGGTGGGGTTTAAGGTGGATTGGGAAGAGGTCCACATGTCTTTGTTTAGGGAATGTTAGGCAGTATGTAATTACCCAATTGCTTACTAAGCTCCATGGAATGCTCCTCAGCTATCTCAGGGTTATTTTAGCTATAGCTTTATGACTCTAAAACTAAGGATAGTTAAGAAATAACATTGGCATATCTGTGTCATGGAAAGAAAAGAATGAAACAACTTATTTTAGTCGTTCCTTGTAAGAAAGGGACAACCAAAAACTGTCTTGAAACCCAGAAGTATGGATGAGCCAATGAGAGACCCAATATGTGGGTACTTCTAATATTTGTATCAGAAACCTTGGTGGAGTAATTTGTTCAATGGTCAGTTAACTTCTAGTTGTACCACAGGGTAGATTTTGGACCTCTATGTATTGTTGAATATGGTTCGTATTAACCACCACCGATATTCCAAGCTAATAGTCTTCTTGGAGTGATAGAAGACTGAAGGGCTTACCACAGTTGGAGATGATCATATCTTCAAGCAAAATCTCAAAAGTATCTGCCCAGCAGCTTAGAGACTGGTTTCCAAGATCTGCCCAGTCAATCTCCCTCTTTAGCTGTAGCCAACGGATTTCACAGGAGCAGCGGAATGGATTCCCCGTGAGGATCCTAGGAGAGTAATGGGAACCCAGAGAATCTTGAGTGGTTAAGAATACAACTTGTTTGATAATGAGAACGTTGTAGGGTTATGTCTCTGGTATCGAGATCTATATTTACAGTTTACAAATGCCTGGTCATGCTTCTTTTCGGCTTGTTAAGGGACCATCATGACTCAATAGGAGGACTGTGGAAGGTGATGTGGATGGTTTTGGCCAGGGCTAAAGAGACAGCGGCAGCCATACCAAGCTGAACTAGTAACACCTTAATGGAAGCTAGCTCATATAGATGGCTATATTGGGCAAAGTTTGCTAGTTTGGCCAGCTAGCCAGGTGTCCTATGTAAATGTCCAGTTTTAAAGAGACAGCAACACTAAAAATTTGAACAAGTTCTTTTTTATACTAAAACTAAGCATGTCATTTTTACAAACTAATATACAGAAATTCTTATATTCAATGTGTTTCTACATATTGGGGAATGTTATTCCCTCTCCATTAGAATGATGACTATGATATAGAGGTCTGGGCAATTATAATCTGGTATTTTCTGTTTTAGGGACAAGGAAATAGAGAAATAGAATTTAATTTCAATTTGACATCTTTGGCAAAATAAAAATTGTTTCTTAAATTGTGTAAATTGTTCCCCTTAAAAACTAAAGTAACTGTCAGTGAGAAAATAGCATTAAAATAATATTAAATAAATCCTTTTTAAAAAATAGTGAATTGTCCAATGTATTGATTAATTAATGCATTTATATAAATGTATGAAGCCTTTGGTTATTTTATTTACACACATGGGCTGATGTGCATCACTATGGTTTGACTTTTTTGGAGACTTATATTTATATGGAAGATGATGAAAGAAAGTATAACGTACAATTCCTGAAGAGGCAGATTCAGAAATGTCCTCCATGAGGCAGACACGAGAGAATTGGAAGACAGGTTTCTGTTAGGAAAGAAACACAAATCAGCATAGGCAAGGAAACTGTAATATTTTCTCTATTAGAATTCTGTGTGTCTAAATAGGGTTGGTATCTTCTTCTGTTAAACATAGTATGCATAAACATAAATTCAACTTAATCTGCTTCATGCCCCCCCCCCCCCCCACCCTAAATCTGAATCCTTATTGATTTACCCAAATATTGTTTGGGATTAGTCTCTGAAAATAAAGCAATCAGTTTCTCATTTTGCATTTTTCCCAGCTGTTTTATAACACTTGTATTTATAGGTCTTAAGAGCTGTGTCTGTCCCCTCGGGCTTGCAGTTTTTAAACGTTTTCCTCTTCCTTCCTATTAACTTCCTTACCTCTGGGTTAAGCCACATAGGGGGGAAAAATGTAAAATCATTTACGACCACCCTAAGGGAAGAAAGTGGACATCCATTTTAGCTAGTGTTTTTAGCGGCTTGATAATAGTTCTGTCCTTGGTAAAGGTCACTACTATTGTCTAAAATAATAGATTAAAATGAAAAATACTCAGATAGGATCTGTGCCACTGTGACAGAATGCTCTGTTATACAGATAGCTAGAATCTCAGCCATAAAGCAGGGCAGGACTGCTGCTTACAATGGGGGGATCAGATAGGATCTGTGCCACTGTGACAGAATGCTCTGTTATACAGATAGCTAGAATCTCAGCCATAAAGCAGGGCAGGACTGCTGCTTACAATGGGGGGATCAGATAGGATCTGTGCCACTGTGACAGAATGCTCTGTTATACAGATAGCTAGAATCTCAGCCATAAAGCAGGGCAGGACTGCTGCTTACAATGGGGGGGATCAGATAGGATCTGTGCCACTGTGACAGAATGCTCTGTTATACAGATAGCTAGAATCTCAGCCATAAAGCAGGGCAGGACTGCTGCTTACAATGGGGGGATCAGAAAGGATCTGTGCCACTGTGACAGAATGCTCTGTTATACAGATAGCTAGAATCTCAGCCATAAAGCAGGGCAGGACTGCTGCTTACAATGGGGGATCAGATAGGATCTGTGCCACTGTGACAGAATGCTCTGTTATACAGATAGCTAGAATCTCAGCCATAAAGCAGGGCAGGACTGCTGCTTACAATGGGGGGGGGGGGGGGGGATCAGATAGGATCTGTGCCACTGTGACAGAATGCTCTGTTATACAGATAGCTAGAATCTCAGCCATAAAGCAGGGCAGGACTGCTGCTTACAATGGGGGGGATCAGATAGGATCTGTGCCACTGTGACAGAATGCTCTGTTATACAGATAGCTAGAATCTCAGCCATAAAGCAGGACAGGACTGCTGCTTACAATGGGGGGATCAGATAGGATCTGTGCCACTGTGACAGAATGCTCTGTTATACAGATAGCTAGAATCTCAGCCATAAAGCAGGGCAGGACTGCTGCTTACAATGGGGGGATCAGATAGGATCTGTGCCACTGTGACAGAATGCTCTGTTATACAGATAGCTAGAATCTCAGCCATAAAGCTTACCCTAATCTAGTTTAGCATACCCTCAGTGTGCCGCTAAATACCCTGTGCCCCACCTCTCACACCTCTGGTCATGCCCATTCCCACCCCTTGTGTCTCAACCCTTTCTCCTTGTAGATTGTAAGCTCTTTTGGGCAGGGCTCTCTTCCCCTCCTGTATCGGTTACTGATTGCTGTATATGTTACTCTGTATGTCCAATGTATGTAACCCACTTATTGTACAGCGCTGCGGGATATGTTGGCGCTTTATAAATAAATGTTAATAATAATAATAATGTAGATTGTAAGCTCTTTTGGGCAGGGCTCTCTTCACTTCTTGTATCGGTTACTGATTGCTTTATATGTTACTCTGTATGTCCAATGTATGTAACCCACTTATTGTACAGCGCTGCGGGATATGTTGGCGCTTTATAAATAAATGTTAATAATAATAATAATGTAGAGTGTAAGCTCTTTTGGGCAGGGCTCTCTTTACCTCTTGTATCGGTTATTGGTTGCTTTATATATTACTCTGTATGCCCAATGTATGTAACCCACTTATTGTACAGCGCTGCGGGATATGTTGGCGCTTTATAAATAAATGTTAAAAATAATAATGTTAATAATAGGGTGAAGGTGCAAAGTCTAAAGTAACCATTATTGTAAATATTAAATGTCCCTGTGTTTGTAATTATATTACCCACAAATTATGTTTTGATTAGCTTTTTATTGTGAGAATTAAGTCCTGTTACTGCACAGTCCTTTCCTAGTAACGCTCCCAAGGGAGGACACAGCCACCCCAAGTTTTTCCCCTGGTTAATGGGACCCAGTTCAGTCCATGCTGCAAACCCCTGAGAGGAATCATCTTCTATGGTCTGTTATTAGACAAAGTATAAAACAGATTTTTCTCTAATAATTGTTTTTTTTTTATAGGATCCCATATAATAGAAAATGATACGGACTGTACTTGCCAAAACACAATTGGAGGCCATAGGATACAGGAAGTAAACAGCACTGTTCCATTAGTAGAATAAATAAATACAGTCATTCCCCAGCTTTTGAGTAAATCAATTTCTTTTTCCTTCAGCATTAAACCGGCTGAAAACCTGTTATACATTGCCCAAGTAAACCACACACACAGCCAGATTTGGGGGTATGTTTACTAAGAATGGAGATAAATATCACTGGTGATGTTGCCTGTAGCAACCAATTAGGTTTTTGCTTTGGTTTCTAACTTGTAAAGGTCACTGTTCAAATCTAATTGCTGATTGGTTGCTATGGGCAACATCACCAGAGATATTTATCTCCAATCTAAGTAAGCACGCCCCTTGGTCTTGTGTGTGGGACCCCAGGTCAGCCATGCTTTTCTAAAGGACACAATAACATTAAAGTAGAGCTGAAATACATATGATAGTGTAAAAGGCCCAACCTGCTGCCCATTCATTGAGATTTCATATAAATGGCTGTCAGCAAGGTGGCAACCAATCCAAACAGCCATAAATAACCCAGTGCGTGCCGACACTATCGCTTGCACATAGTCGTCGCTGTGGGTGGTTGGGACAGATGCATTTCAGCCCTTGTCAGATCAATGATTGGCCACTGGGGACCAAAGATGAGAGTTTGCTTGGGGTCCCCCATATGCAGACCCCCCAGTGCCCAGCTGCCGGGGATAGATATACCGCTGGGAGCATTGATTTTAGCATCAGAGACATCTGCCCAGAATTCAGCTCCTCGTGTCAGCTTTATGGGGCCGTGCTGAAGCCGCGGCAAATACTGTTAACATCTCCACTCAATTAAAGGGCTTGCTGCAGCGTTATCAGCGCCTTCATCAGTGTATTTGTTTTCTGCCGGGGAATTGAGTGTTTATTTATTATGGATTTCACTGGTTTCTATTACAAGGCTCTCTGACCTGGGTGTCAGTCAGGATCTGTGCCACTGTGACAGAATGCTCTGTTATACAGATAGCTAGAATCTCAGCCATAAAGCAGGGCAGGACTGCTGCTTACAATGGGGGGATCAGATAGGATCTGTGCCACTGTGACAGAATGCTCTGTTATACAGATAGCTAGAATCTCAGCCATAAAGCAGGGCAGGACTGCTGCTTACAATGGGGGGATCAGATAGGATCTGTGCCACTGTGACAGAATGCTCTGTTATACAGATAGCTAGAATCTCAGCCATAAAGCAGGGCAGGACTGCTGCTTACAATGGGGGGGGATCAGATAGGATCTGTGCCACTGTGACAGAATGCTCTGTTATACAGATAGCTAGAATCTCAGCCATAAAGCAGGGCAGGACTGCTGCTTACAATGGGGGGATCAGATAGGATCTGTGCCACTGTGACAGAATGCTCTGTTATACAGATAGCTAGAATCTCAGCCATAAAGCAGGGCAGGACTGCTGCTTACAATGGGGGGATCAGATAGGATCTGTGCCAGGACTTTCATAGGTATTTTCCTACAACTGCCCTACTTTAAAATAGTTCACACACAGAATATATTTCTATCACGGTTCCCGCGTCAGCTTGTGTTTCTAAGAAGAACAAAATGATCGAAATGAATTTTTTTAATGATGAACATTTACCAGAAGGATTATTGCACGTGGAATGAAACTGTGGGCACAAGTAGAAAGTAAAGTTCACTGTGCCAGCGCCGGGGGAAAGGCAAAAAAGCCTACCTAGGAGAAATAAATTCCCATTAACCAAAATAGGATGCGTGTTTTATTTTTTTTTAATTGCTCGTCTCAAATCACCTCATCAGTGAGATTTCCATTAGCGCCGGCGCACCCTGCCAGAAACGCTCTCCCCGCAATTAAAAATGCTCGGTGGGAACACTTAATAACTTAGGCAGAGAAAACAACAACTGCTCAGTAAGCCCTTTTATTAATGGTAAGTCGGCAGCCATGGGTCTTACTAAGCAAACAGCCTCCGAGGGACGAGGGGCCCGTTACTGAAACTACTCAAACAGGAGGAAGTCAGCGAGGGACCCAGGGGGATGGTGGGGCCTCAGGGGGACAATGATCTCAACCTTGAGCCTCCAAGTATCTTCCTCTATCAGCTGTAACTCCCAGATTTATATCCAGGTACCATAAGTTATATAGGGTCACTTAAAGAGGTGGTTTACTCCAACAAGATATTTAAGTATGGTGTAAAGATCCGTATTCTATAGGTGGCCATAAACGGGCAGATCTTAGTTGCCGATTTGGGTCCTTTAGACCATTCGGCAGCCTATCTACACATGTATGGGCACCTCTGATGTGCCTACCCCAGTGTCGGACTGGCCCATTAGGATACCAGGAAAACTCTCGGTGGGCCCAGGTGTCAGTGGGCCTTCCTGCTCCTGACCATTTGGCCTGTTTCATGGTCATTCCCTATTTCTGAATGGGAACAAAGAGGAGAAATAGATGGAAGAACAGATGCCAGCATGTAAATAAAATAGACTAGGAGAATAAAGAGGTTGGGTGAGAAAAGGAAAAAAAATAGTTTGGAGAGTGGGTCCATGGTCTAAGGTTTGCTGCTGGGGTCCCAGTCCAACACTGGCCTACCCGACCAAGATCTGACCTAAAATTGGCCAGGTCTCGATAGGACAGGTTTAATTTTCTGTCGGATTGGGGACAACAACCTTTACACACATACGGTGACAACATGCATAATACATTCAGATGGGGGTCACTATGAAGACCATGGAATGTGTATGACTGGTCTTCTCTTCTTGGATCAGCTGTTGAGTGGGCTTAGCTGGTCCCCAACTGGCCATACTTCCATTATATACTAACACGAGTGCAGAGAGTAGCCTTTGTCCTACTTATATAGTTCTAACCTGCAGTAATAACCAAATCCAATAACACCACATGTACGGCTGCCTATGCTCTCCCTTATCCATCAGCCTTTCGCTCAACATAAACCCTTCCAGATGTAGAACAAAAAGAGCAAACCCAGCTTATCTGACCTTATCTGTGAGTTCCAGGACCTGTTTTGTGTCCCTATTACACTCACTTAGCAATAGAGAGGATATATTTATTAGACACCGATGTGCTTCATGATATTACCCAGAGCAACCCCAGAATAGTATCCTTTTTGATAGTTTTTATTTATGCATTTTCATGTACAACATAAAATAAATAGGAGAAGAGAAAATAAGTAGAAATGGAGAGCAGAGAGGTCAGATGTGTATAAATACACACACGGTTTACATGTGTTTGACCATTTAGTATTTATATCTCTCAGTCAACCTGGGCCTCCGGATTAACGTCCAACCAAGGGGACCAAATTTTGCAGATTTTTTGGGGAACCTTCGGGCGTTATAGGTTAATTTGATCAGGGCCTTATAGACCAATGTTATTCAGATGGGGGCGGTGGGTGCTTGGACCACCATCCACTTACACATAAGTGGTAGAATATTAAGGTCTATGCGTATGCCAAGCTTCTAAGTAAAGGTAGTATGTCATCCACTAGGCCAAACAGGCAAACCTCCAGGGCACAAGGGCCAGGGAAGGCCAATTTCTTAGCCATATAGTCTCTCACTCCTTTCCAAAAAGTAAGTAGAAAGTAAGACCAAACCATATAAAAGAAAGCAGCCCCATCGCTCCCACATTTGGGAGGGTGGCACCCCATTTTTTCTACCATTATGGGGGTAATATATATTTGATGGAGAAATGCAAACTGAATGAGCCTATCCTTCAGTGAAATTAAATAACAGTATGAGGAATCCAAGATTCGGTTCGAGATTCGGCCAAGAATCTGCCTTTCTCAGCAGGATTCCATGGTCCTGCCCATACCAAATCCGAAACATCATGTGACTTTTTGGTCACATAAACACAGAAGTTGAAACATTTTAACAGCTCATGGATCTCTGGAACCCTTCCATGTTCTCATTAGCATATGCAAATTAGGATTCAGATTTGGTTTGGTATTCGGACAAATCGTTTACAAAGATTTGGGGTTCCGAAAATAGTGGATACGGTGCATCCCCAATTCTAAATATACACTTAATATAAGAATATACCTCCCAACACTTCAAAATTACAATTCTTGCCAATTAAAAACAAAGGAAAACTTGCTTAAATCATTGGGACCCTCTAGAGGCCTCCCACTTCCTACCAAACTGCACTTCTAGGGACCCTCCATACTGGTCTGTTTGCTGAAGCTAGTTCTAAAATGCAGAGTAGGGATTGGCTGGTATCATCTCACATGGCTTCAGGTCCTTCAACCCAGGGCCCACACAGATTAAGTCAGGTCCTAATCAAATGCTCCTGTTGGGAGGTCCCAGAGAAGAGGACCTTAATTAGCATCAGTTGGCTCCTACCAACCCTGCAGGTACAGGTACATCTACAGAAAACAGGGCAGTTCAGGGTGTCCCCAGTTCACTTCAGAAGGGAAATAAAGGCCTTTGAAAAGGGGATAAGCTATTAAGTAGACTTCTTGGCCATGATCTACCCAGCCATACCCATTTATGGCCAGATACACACCAGAGAGTTCCTATGGCAGCGCTTTAACCTACTTCATTGTGATAGAGTTTGAACTGCTTAGTCCTGTGATAGTGCCAGATCAGTTACCTCTCCCAAATAGCATGGGGTGGGGGGCTGCCATTTACGAGAGAAGCACTTACATGTGAGTCATGCGAGGGTTCATTTCGAAGGCATCTTCTGAGATATACTCCAGCCCCGTGGATGAAATTGTCCTGCAATTAAACACAACAGGGGCTAAAATGACTCAGATCCCCATAAATCTTTAATGTACATAGAGCATAATTGATGGACTACGTCATATTCACGGGAAATCCTGAGCTCAGGTTGTGCTTCTGCCCCAGGAAAAGCGTGTTTATTTATTCGGGCCATAAATCAACAATAAAATAGACTGCCAGGAGTATGTAACGATTAAGGTACCAACCCAGAGGGTCAGTCGCTCTATAACTGTAATGATTAAGACCTTCACGCTTCTCTATAGCAGCTCCCCATCTTGGATCTGGTTAGGCCATCTTTTGTGTGTCAGTGGCACTGGACATGCTCAGTGGGCTCTGGGCTGCTGGTGAGAAGCTGACCTTAGGGGTCATCAGAGTTCATCAAAACATTAGCAGACACTGAGGTCCCTAAGCTCAGGTAAGTGCCAGCGGCACAGAGTATGTGCAGGGAATCAGCAGAAAAGAAGATGGGGGGCTACTAGGGGCAACTTTGGGGGGCACAGATCTTCCCTGCTAAAGGGCTGTTGTGGCCCAGAGCTGGTGCTAAAACCCCCACAATTGTTTAAAGGAGAATTAATCCTCCCTCAGACCATTTTCTACCAAATGACACCCCCAATGAACAAGGTTCGCTGCCTCTTTCCCAACTGGATCACTGGTTCTCTAATGCAGAGTTGTGCAGAGAGGTTGATGCCATCTTTAACTGCACCATTTCTGGGGGGCAACTCTACAAGTGCCCTGGGCTTCTACATACAGCCAGTTATGTGCTTGAAAGGGACAGGGGGCCCCGTGTGGCAAAGGGGGTATTGGTTAAAAATGGAGGCAAGGGGGTGTCATTCTCCTTTAAAGTATATTTTAGTCTTGTTAACTGCATTGAACTTGGTCCCTCTGCTCCAAACACAGGATATTTGAGTTTCACCCTGGTCCCAAGGTCACGTCCTTCTCCTTACACTTCCTAAACCATCCGTCAGTCGCCCCTCACTGGGTGCAGAGGAAGGAGCGATGACAAGGAAAATTAATGTCTCCCCCATCCAGAGTCAAACCTGAAGCACAGAACATGGAGAAGTACTCACAGATTTTTCAGCTCTCGGAAGTTCTTCATGTCGTCCCTAGTTAGGCTCAACAAGTCCTTCTGGTTTTCTATGACTCTGTTGGAAGAGACACAAAACATCAATCAGAGCCAAAGGCAAAGGTTGAGTTTCTCACCCCCCGGGGAAAGGAAAGTCACAGAGGCGAGGCCGAGACATCTGGAAAAGAGATGTCAAAGCAAACAGAGATCTGTAAATGGAGGCCCTTTCCATCATACGTAGCTAGCCCTCCTGCCGAAACCATAGCCTAAAGAGAAGAATTTGATACATGTCCTTACAAAAACAAAGATGTAGGGTTCAAAATATACTATATATAACCAACAACTTGGTCTCTAGGTTTCCCTCAGATTACTGGGAGCACTTTTCCTGCACAAGCCTTTGTTCCTGTGTCTCTTATCCAAATCCAAACCTATGTTTGAGTGCAAGGATTATACCCTTTATTATAGTCCTAACGGGAGCAATTTCATCCAATGTTTGTATTTGCTTGCCCTTTATCAGCAGGTATGTAGTGGTTGTCCATCAGGACATAAGGGCCGTCAATTGTGGTTTCGATTTGGCAATTTCAACATGGCCTCCTGATATTGTAGAGTCCAAACAGAGCTAAGCCTCTAGAGATGGGAGGTTTAGTTAATGGTGCTCAATAATTATAATTAGGGGGCCCTTGCACTATTCCTGCACAGGGGCCCTACACCGATTGTCTATTTAAACAAGCATAGGCACATCTGGCATTTTGCCTGCCCCTCCTGAAGAGGGTGTTGCTGAGAAGGCCTTACTTTACCACTGTGGTTCTTTCTGAGAGCACACCAGTTGTGCCACAGGCCAAAGCCTTGTGTAGGAATGGAATACTTTAATAAATGGAGGTATTTATCTGATGACTTTCATGTCTGAGGCACAGGAAGACTCAGTGATTTGCTCTAGGTCACCATGAGTTGACGCATGAATCAAACCAAGACCTCTTTGAGTTGAGGTCAATGAACTAACGACTTGACTGTTTCTTCTTACAGTAATATTATTAAGGTATTTCCTTGACCCTTGCAAACCTATTGGAATTTAATCTGATTTGGTAAAAAAGCAAGGTAATAGACCAAACAATTCAAAAACATCCAAAAAAAAAGACAAATTTGCACAGTAAAAGTTCATTTAAAGAGATACAAACACATTCTGTATCTGTACTTGATCCCAAATAAGATATAATTACCCCTTATTGGGGGCAGAACAGTCCTATTGGGTTTATTTAATGGTTAAATGATTCCCTTTTCTCTGTAATAATAAAACAGTACCTGTACTTGATCCCAACTAAGATATAATTACCCCTTATTGGGGGCAGAACAGCCCTATTGGGTTTATTTAATGGTTAAATGATTCCTTTTTCTCTGTAATAATAAAACAGTACCTGTACTTGATCCCAACTAAGATATAATTACCCCTTATTGGGGGCAGAACAGCCCTATTGGGTTTATTTCATGGTTAAATGATTCCCTTTTCTCTGTAATAATAAAACAGTACCTGTACTTGATCCCAACTAAGATATAATTACCCCTTATTGGGGGCAGAACAGCCCTATTGGGTTTATTTCATGGTTAAATGATTCCCTTTTCTCTGTAATAATAAAACAGTACCTGTACTTGATCCCAACTAAGATATAATTACCCCTTATTGGGGGCAGAACAGCCCTATTGGGTTTATTTAATGGTTAAATGATTCCCTTTTCTCTGTAATAATAAAACAGTACCTGTACTTGATCCCAACTAAGATATAATTACCCCTTATTGGGGGCAGAACAGCCCTATTGGGTTTATTTCATGGTTAAATGATTCCCTTTTCTCTGTAATAATAAAACAGTACCTGTACTTGATCCCAACTAAGATATAATTACCCCTTATTGGGGGCAGAACAGCCCTATTGGGTTTATTTCATGGTTAAATGATTCCCTTTTCTCTGTAATAATAAAACAGTACCTGTACTTGATCCCAACTAAGATATAATTACCCCTTATTGGGGGCAGAACAGCCCTATTGGGTTTATTTCATGGTTAAATGATTCCCTTTTCTCTGTAATAATAAAACAGTACCTGTACTTGATCCCAACTAAGATATACAGTGGTGTGAAAAACGATTTGCCCCCTTCCTGATTTCTTATTCTTTTGCATGTTTGTCACACTTAAATGTTTCTGCTCATCAAAAACCGTTAACTATTAGTCAAAGATAACATAATTGAACACTAAATGCAGTTTTTAAATGAAGGTTTACGTTATTAAGGGAGAAAAAAAAACTCCAAATCTACATGGCCCTGTGTGAAAAAGTGATTGCCCCCCTTGTTATAAAATAACTTAACTGTGGTTTATCACACCTGAGTTAATTTCTGTAGTCACCCCCAGGCCTGATTACTGCCAAGAAATCACTTAAATAGGAGCTACCTGACACAGAGAAGTAGACCAAAAGCACCTCAAAAGCTAGACATCATGCCAAGATCCAAAGAAATTCAGGAACAAATGAGAACAAAAGTAATTGAGATCTATCAGTCTGGTAAAGGTTATAAAGCCATTTCTAAAGCTTTGGGACTCCAGCGAACCACAGTGAGAGCCATTATCCACAAATGGCAAAAACATGGAACAGTGGTGAACCTTCCCAGGAGTGGCCGGTCGACCAAAATTACCCCAAGAGCGCAGAGACAACTCATCCGAGAGGCCACAAAAGACCCCAGGACAACATCTAAAGAACTGCAGGCCTCACTTGCCTCAATTAAGGTCAGTGTTCACGACTCCACCATAAGAAAGAGACTGGGCAAAAACGGCCTGATGGCAGATTTCCAAGGCGCAAACCACTTTTAAGCAAAAAGAACATTAAGGCTCGTGTCAATTTTGCTAAAAAACATCTCAATGATTGCCAAGACTTTTGGGAAAATACCTTGTGGACCGACGAGACAAAAGTTGAACTTTTTGGAAGGTGCGTGTCCCGTTACATCTGGCGTAAAAGTAACACAGCATTTCAGAAAAAGAACATCATACCAACAGTAAAATATGGTGGCGGTAGTGTGATGGTCTGGGGTTGTTTTGCTGCTTCAGGACCTGGAAGGCTTGCTGTGATAGATGGAACCATGAATTCTACTGTCTACCAAAAAATCCTGAAGGAGAATGTCCGGCCATCTGTTCGTCAACTCAAGCTGAAGTGATCTTGGGTGCTGCAGCAGGACAATGACCCAAAACACACCAGCAAATCCACCTCTGAATGGCTGAAGAAAAACAAAATGAAGACTTTGGAGTGGCCTAGTCAAAGTCCTGACCTGAATCCTATTGAGATGTTGTGGCATGACCTTAAAAAGGCGGTTCATGCTAGAAAACCCTCAAATAAAGCTGAATTACAACAATTCTGCAAAGATGAGTGGGCCAAAATTCCTCCAGAGCGCTGTAAAAGACTCGTTGCAAGTTATCGCAAACGCTTGATTGCAGTTATTGCTGCTAAGGGTGGCCCAACCAGTTATTAGGTTCAGGGGGCAATTACTTTTTCACACAGGGCCATGTAGGTTTGGATTTTTTTTCTCCCTAAATAATAAAAACCCTCATTTAAAAACTGCATTTTGTGTTTACATGTGTTATCTTTGACTAATAGTTAAATGTGTTTGATGATCAGAAACATTTTGTGTGACAAACATGCAAAAGAATAAGAAATAAGGAAGGGGGCAAATAGTTTTTCACACCACTGTAATTACCCCTTATTGGGGCAGAACCGCCCTATTGGGTTTATTTCATGGTTAAATGATTCCCTTTTCTCTGTAATAATAAAACAGTACCTGTACTTGATCCCAACTAAGATATAATTACCCCTTATTGGGGGCAGAACAGCCCTATTGGGTTTATTTAATGGTTAAATGATTCCCTTTTCTCTGTAATAATAAAACAGTACCTGTACTTGATCCCAACTAAGATATAATTACCCCTTATTGGGGGCAGAACAGCCCTATTGGGTTTATTTCATGGTTAAATGATTCCCTTTTCTCTGTAATAATAAAACAGTACCTGTACTTGATCCCAACTAAGATATAATTACCCCTTATTGGGGGCAGAACAGCCCTATTGGGTTTATTTCATGGTTAAATGATTCCCTTTTCTCTGTAATAATAAAACAGTACCTGTACTTGATCCCAACTAAGATATAATTACCCCTTATTGGAAACAAAACAATCCTATTGGGTTTATTTAATGTTTAATGGTTTTTTAGTAGCCCTAAAGTATGGAGATCATGGAAGAATCCCATATCTGGAAAACCCCATATTCTAACTGCCTGTTTTCCCAATCACGCGGGCCAAACATCAGCATCTGTCTGTACAGACTGATGACAAGCCTCTCAGATGGCTATTAAATTTCGCGGTCGCCCCCCCCCCCCTCCGCCTTCCCAGCCAACAGCAGCCCCCCAGCCCTGATGTGTGTGCTTTTAATGAAGTGGGTGTCCGCTTTCACCATGAGCTCATCGTCCCTCATGTAAAGTGATGGGCTCCCCTCTCTGTCACCTTCCGTGCCGCGTCCCTCTTACTGCACTTGAATCTGTTCGGCTAAATGAAAACATTGCCTGGGATTAATGGCGACTCCACATCAGACGCACTCCCCACTTGGAATCACACAGTTATAATAGGTTCTGTCAATAGGATGGATTGCCGGGGTGACATAAGGGCAGAGCCGGATTATGGACCCTGTTACTATCTACAGGGGGGATTTCATTTGGCCCCACTGCTCAGACCGATAATATTTATACACTGTCAGGGATCATCCCTTGTATTCTCAGCCGTGTCTCAGCCTACCAGGAATGCTATCCCAAGCTATTGGAATACATATATATTATTTTTGAGAACCCAGGACCTTTTTGCCTATGTAGATATGCAGACAGATAGACAGACTGGCAGGAAGATGCAGGAAGACAGGCTGCCCCATAGATCAGACAGACCAGTACATATGTAGGTGGACAAATGTAGATGGACAGATGGATAAACCAGGCCTGGATTGGTGATCTGTGGATTCTGGCAAATGCCAGAGGGGCTACTGAAAGATGCCATAGTCAGTTGCTATTTAATGGGCCTATGGGGAACTGTTTGGGCCTCTGGGTACTGGGAATGCCAGGGCCTGTTTTAAATCCCAGTCTGGACCTAAGATTATTATTAACATTTATTTATAAAGCGCCAACATATTCTGCATACATTGGACGTACAGAGTAACATATAAAGCAATCAATAACCGATACAAGAGGTGAAGAGAGTCCTGCCCAAAAGAGCTTACAATCTACATTATTATTATTATTATTAACATTTATTTATAAAGCGCCAACATATCCCGCAGCGCTGTACAATAAGTGGGTTTCATACATTGGACATACAGAGTAACATATAAAGCAATCAATAACCGATACAAGAGATGAAGAGAGCCCTGCCCAAAAGAGCTTACAATCTACATTATTATTATTATTAACATTTATTTATAAAGCGCCAACATATCCCGCAGCGCTGTACAATAAGTGGGTTACATACATTGGACATACAGAGTAACATATAAAGCAATCAATAACCGATACAGGAGGGGAAGAGAGCCCTGCCCAAAAGAGCTTACAATCTACATTATTATTATTATTAACATTTATTTATAAAGCGCCAACATATCCCGCAGCGCTGTACAATAAGTGGGTTTCATACATTGGACATACAGAGTAACATATAAAGCAATCAGTAACCGATACAAGAGGTGAAGAGAGCCCTGCCCAAAAGAGCTTACAATCTACATTATTATTATTATTATTAACATTTATTTATAAAGCGCCAACATATCCCGCAGCGCTGTACAATAAGTGGGTTACATACATTGGACATACAGAGTAACATATAAAGCAATCAATAACCGATACAAGAGGGGAAGAGAGCCCTGCCCAAAAGAGCTTACAATCTACAAGGATAACCCTAGTGATGCCTAAAATTCACAGGAACTGCAGGTTTACCCATGGATTGGGCAAGTCTAGGATAACCGATTGCCCCTCCAGTTGGTGATGGGCCTGACTCACTTCCAGTCCGTCATCCCTCCCTCCTTTACGCAACCCCTTTTTCTTGCCAATTTTCATTATAAAGGGATGCCTTTCCTGACCCCCCGGTGATGTCACACAAGGGCAGGGCCAGTGTGGGTATATATGGCAAGCTGGGTCAAACTCAAGTTGGGTAAGGGTGGATTAGGGTAGATGGAGGCCAACAATGTTTTGACCAATGAAGCACTAATTTAGTTGAATTTTGGCCTAAGAATTTGAGAAAAGATTTTGGCCCTAAAGAATTTGGCTAAAGAAGCCCTATTCTAGTAGATAGTTGGGGGAGGTCCATTCTGGTGAAGTCTTTTCTCATTCCTTGATCAATATATATTTGAAGTACTGACTGTCTCGTCAAGGGTTTGGAGCCTAGTGGACCCTAAATGGTGGGGCCTAATAATTCCTAGTTACACCACTACATTACAATTGCAATAGTCTTAAATAAATTGCTGATTGCTTCTTCTCATCCCCACCATTTGCAGTCTGATTAACAGCCACCGGACATACAGATGGGAATGAACAAGTAAAGCCTGGGAGAAGGCTGGCCCTCTCCTATGCCAGACACTATTAAACCCGAGCAAGTTATATTTATATTAAAGGGGGAGAGCAGTTATTAGCAGCGGGGTATTTCAATTCAATCATGGTATATAAGCACATCAATGTAAATTACAGGTGATTAAATATTCATAAAAGACTTAATCCCAGCAGTTATTTACAATGTCCTTGGCAACGCTCGTTGTGTTTGTGTTGAATCACAGCCAACTCTCTCTGGAGATTCCGGAAAGGCACAGAGGGGGATTGGACTCTTGCCTCCACTTTGTTCTGCCAGCCCTTAACGTCTCCACTTTTACCGGTTCTGTCATTAAAGTCGCAAAGTTTCCATGAGGTCAAGTAACCCCCTCCCCCAGAAGAAAAAAAACCCATGTTTGGGTTCCCTTGACGTAGCCTACCCACAATAGAACCCATTTGAGATAACGTATTCCAGGACTCGAGACACATAAGCATCTGTTGTTTCAATAAAGAGTCATGTTGTGTCATTGTGTGACATCATTGAAGAAGTCCCTAGACCTGACTCTACAATATAGAACCCAAGCAATCAACCTGATTGACCCATGGTAGTTAAGGACAACCTCAAAATGGTTGTCCATTCTAGACAAATACAGTGAAGCGGCATCCCATACTGGACCACTGACGATCATCTCAAGTCATGTTGTGTCATTGTGTGACATCATTGAAGAAGTCCCTAGACCTGACTCTACAATATAGAACCCAAGCAATCAACCTGATTGACCCGTGGTAGTTGAGTACAACCTCAAAATGGTTGTCCATTCTAGACAAATACAGTTAAGCGGCATCCCATACTGGGCCACTGACGATCATCTCATGTCATGTTGTGTCATTGTGTGACATCATTGAAGAAGTCCCTAGACCTGACTCTACAATATAGAACCCAAGCAATCAACCTGATTGACCCGTGGTAGTTAAGGACAACCTCAAAATGGTTGTCCATTCTAGACAAATACAGTGAAGCAGCATCCCATACTGGACCACTGACGATCATCTCAAGGCATGTTGTGTCATTGTGTGACATCATTGAAGAAGTCCCTAGACCTTACTCTACAATATAGAACCCAAGCAATCAGCCTGATTGACCCGTGGTAGTTAAGGACAACCTCAAAATGGTTGTCCATTCTAGACAAATACAGTGAAGCGGCATCCCATACTGGACCACTGACAATCATCTCAAGGCATGTTGTGTCATTGTGTGACATCATTGAAGAAGTCCCTAGACCTGACTCTACAATATACAACCCAAGCAATCAACCTGATTGACCCGTGGTAGTTAAGGACAACCTCTAAATGGTTGTCCATTCTAGACAAATACAGTGAAGCGGCATCCCATACTGGACCACTGACGATCATCTCAAGTGTCAGAGTCTCCTATATGTAACATTGCCAACACCAAGGGACATTTACCACCAACGTTGCAGTTATACTTTTGGTTCTTTGCAAACACTCTACAAGAACATTAAAACAGAACCATGGGGGTAATAGTGCTCACTTACTTTTCACCCTAAACCAGTTGTACTGGCAGATATAGTAGACAGCTCCAAGAAGGGGGTTGGATGGCTTTTAGCAAAGAAGATTATTGAAAATAGCTTTTAGTACAAGTTGATCCAGGAACTGGTCTGAATGCCATCTTGGAGTCAGGAAGGAATTTTTGGGGAGACTTTTGAAAGGGTTCTTGCCTTCCTCTGGATCAACTAGTAGTCAGGCATGTTCCACATAGACATTAAGGTTGAAGTTGATGGACGTGCATCTTTTTTTCAACCTACCTTACTATGTTACTATGTTATTAGATTTGCAAAGGAGCCTGAAGAAGCCTACTCTAGGCTACAATCCTGAATAGCTTGGAACTCTATGATCTCAGAAAAGACTAATCACAATTATTATTATTTCCACTTTTGTGGCTTATTAGCTTGATCACACTTAGCATTCTGTGTTGAGGGATCCAGATTTATTTCATGTGTGATCAGAATGTGTCAGTTCTTGACTCTGAGGAAGATGGTTGGACAACTCTTGGCCCACCGGCAACTGCAGCTTAGGTGCAAATCAGTGAAGCACAGGATTATTGCCTTTAGATTTCTGGTCTACAGAACTGCTTATGGAATAATCAGTGAGAATTTGTGTTTTTTAACTGTTAATGGGTGTTTTGAATATGTGATTTACTTCCTGGAAAGTTGAGTCTTAGCATTTGAGTCATCGCATGTTCTGAAGGCCATAAGGGCTTGAAGAATATACAAACCATACATAGATAATCACCTTTGAATCAATATCATTAGGCTCTTGTCATGCCTTATGATCTTATTAGAAATGAGTTGGCGTCCGGCTGATTTATCGCCTCCCTGTCCAGCCATTAGTCCAGATGTGTTTTAGCAGTACTTGTGCATCATGGAGGAGAGCGCTAATAGCAACCACAAGGAACCTACCTCCCTATTGTCTGACATTATCCTGCTAATTGAGTTTCCCCCCCTAATGCTTACACCGTCACAATTCCATCCCAGGTACTGTTTTACCATTGTACTATCTACTGGGAGAGGTAAGGGGAGAGGGAAAAGTATTACTGAGCACATTAAGGGGTTATGGGCAGATATACACTTGAAGGGAAATAATCATTAGAGTTTTTATCTCTGGAGTGGAAAGGTGGTGGGGTCAGTGGAAAAAGGAAAGTGTTCCTTGGCAGTAAGGTTTATATATTCATGTATTAATGGAACGGACCTCTGAAGGTGCAGCAGATGATGCTACAGTCAGCACATTACAAATGGCCTTCAGTTTTGATTGGTTAGAGGCAAAGTCCTTGGCTAAGGGGCTTCTGGAACAGGTTACACATTTTATGATCAAGTAGGTAAGAACTATTGGATACTGAGCTCCTATGAGAAATAGTTTCATGAAGCTGAGTTTTCTCAAGAACACAAGCAGTAAAGGCTCAAGGGAACAGTTCTGTCCCAGTGGAAACATAGTTTGACAATTCAAACTGGGAACTTCTGACTCCCAGTTATATGGCCCCCAACCTCTTCAATTGTTCTGTATCATCTTTTTTTGGGAGCATCTTACATTGGTTAGCAAAGGAGGTACTATATATATATATATATATATATAAGACTTTATGGGGTCCCTATTAAATGTGTGTTACCCTTATTGAGATTTACCATTTTATCTCCTTGTAGGGTTGCCACTTATTTTGCCCCGACACATACCGGCCCAAACAAAAAGGAGGATAGGGTAGCGATGTAAGAAGTGGAGGTGGGACCATGAGGGGTAGGCATGTGATGATTTGGTGGACGGGGTTATAGAGTAGCCAATGGGGATAGACAGGGAGCTGGGAGAGGGAATTTGGTTAGATCAATGGTGGCTGGGCAGAACAACTAGAGATTATTAATTTACCAGCCAGATAGCAACCCAATATCCTTATCATGCAAGTTCAAAATGTCTGGTCTACATTGCTCATTCCATGGGCTACATTCATTTGAACCCCCTTGGTAGGCATATACTACAGGTATAGGATCCCTTATCGGAAACCCGTTATCCAGAAAGCTCTGAATTACGGAAGCCTGCCTCCCATAGACTCCATTTTAATCAAATAATTTAGAATTTTAAACCTGATTTCTCTTTAGTAATACAACAGTACCTTGTAATTGATCCCAACAAAGATATAAATAATCCTTATTGGATGGAAAATGATCCTATTGGGTTTAATTAATGTTTTATTGATTCTTTAGTAGATCTAAGGTATGGAGATCCAAATTATGGAAAGACCCCTTATCCGGAATACCCTGGGTCCCGAGCATTCTGGATAACGGGTCCTATACCTGTACTTGCAAGAAGCCTGAATGGTGTCATTAACTGAGATAGGTGCCCCAATAAATACCTGAAACTGTCTGCAAGATCTTTGAGGTTAAACTATTAAGCTTACTTAGGTGGGTGCCCTCCCTATAAATAGGGGGCTAATTTTATAGCCCTGCGCTGCCTAATTAAATGGGCTATTATTGCCTTTATAGGCCCTAGTGATGATAATTGTTTCTCGCCATTGGCCCCTGTTAGCCCTGACACCTGTAACTAATTAGGCGGGACTGTAACGAGAGTAATAGAATGCAAGCTCTCCGCTCGCGGGCGGCTGGGAGCAAGGTGCTGAGTTACAGACCTTTCCTGGGAGCAGAGCCTTTTAGCAGAAAGCAGATTAGCGCTAATAGCCTCTAATGCTGTTGGGACTTGATTAGAAGCAGTGATTAAACTTGGCTGCTTTCGGGTCGATGCTGCTTGAAACTCCCCGAGCTTCTTTGTGTAAATACAATAAACTGCTGGATGCTGTGTACAACACATGTTACTGCCTGGAAGATCCCAGCTTTTAACCCTGCTGCTAGGTACCATCTTCTGCTGGATACACACTCACTGCTTGTATGGCGCCCAGGTCTTCTTCATAATCCATATCCTACACATCTGCAGCTTGTGTGTAATAAATAAGTAAATATTACTTAGCATTCACACAACTGCCCCTACAACACCCCACAGAAAGGAAGGATTCATTTAAAGCAAAGATGCCCAAACCACTAGGATCCTGAAACCTGCTTATAGTATTCAGCAAGTGAATGGCCATCTGTTGGGTTATAGGCACCATCTCTCCCTACTATACCTGCTATCCCACAGCCCCAGTCCCTTCCCAGAGGCTATTATCCCCCCACTGCTACTATAGGCACCATCTCTCCCTACTATACCTGCTATCCCACAGCCCCAGTCCCTTCCCAGAGGCTATTATCCCCCCACTGCTACTATAGGCACCATCTCTCCCTACTATACCTGCTATCCCACAGCCCCAGTCCCTTCCCAGAGGCTATTATCCCCCCCACTGCTACTATAGGCACCATCTCTCCCTACTATACCTGCTATCCCACAGCCCCAGTCCCTTCCCAGAGGCTATTATCCCCCACTGCTACTATAGGCACCATCTCTCCCTACTATACCTGCTATCCCACAGCCCCAGTCCCTTCCCAGAGGCTATTATCCCCCCACTGCTACTATAGGCACCATCTCTCCCTACTATACCTACTATCCCACAGCCCCAGTCCCTTCCCAGAGGCTATTATCCCACTGCTACTATAGGCACCATCTCTCCCTACTATACCTGCTATCCCACAGCCCCAGTCCCTTCCCAGAGGCTATTATCCCCCCACTGCTACTATAGGCACCATCTCTCCCTACTATACCTGCTATCCCACAGCCCCAGTCCCTTCCCAGAGGCTATTATCCCCCCACTGCTACTATAGGCACCATCTCTCCCTACTATACCTGCTATCCCACAGCCCCAGTCCCTTCCCAGAGGCTATTATCCCACTGCTACTATAGGCACCATCTCTCCCTACTATACCTGCTATCCCACAGCCCCAGTCCCTTCCCAGAGGCTATTATCCCCCCACTGCTACTATAGGCACCATCCCTCCCTACTATACCTGCTATCCCACAGCCCCAGTCCCTTCCCAGAGGCTATTATCCCCCCACTGCTACTATAGGCACCATCTCTCCCTACTATACCTGCTATCCCACAGCCCCAGTCCCTTCCCAGAGGCTATTATCCCCCCACTGCTACTATAGGCACCATCTCTCCCTACTATACCTGCTATCCCACAGCCACAGTCCCTTCCCAGAGGCTATTATCCCCCCACTGCTACTATAGGCACCATCTCTCCCTACTATACCTGCTATCCCACAGCCACAGTCCCTTCCCAGAGGCTATTATCCCACTGCTACTATAGGCACCATCTCTCCCTACTATACCTGCTATCCCACAGCCCCAGTCCCTTCCCAGAGGCTATTATCCCCCCACTGCTACTATAGGCACCATCTCTCCCTACTATACCTGCTATCCCACAGCCCCAGTCCATTCCCAGAGGCTATTATCCCCCCACTGCTACTATAGGCACCATCTCTCCCTACTATACCTGCTATCCCACAGCCCCAGTCCATTCCCAGAGGCTATTATTATCCATTGCATATGTATATTCCTGGAACTATAGCCAGGTGACCAGCCTGAAGGCCAGTTAGGGGGGGATTTGGGGTGAGTGCTTATTTGTGCCCTGGGTACCCCTGGAACTATAGCAGGGTGACTGTTACCCCAATGTTTCTATATATCTGTAACCTTTTTATGGGCTAAGGGGGCCCAGCCTGAAGGCCAGTTAGGGGGAGATTTGGGGTGAGTGCTTATTTGTGCCCTGGGTACCCCTGGAACTATAGCAGGGTGACTGTTACCCCAATGTTTCTATATATCTGTAACCTTGTTATGGGCTAAGGGGGCCCAGCCTGAAGGCCAGTTAGGGGGGATTTGGGGTGAGTGCTTATTTGTGCCCTGGGTACCCCTGGAACTATAACAGGGTGACTGTTACCCCAATGTTTCTATATATCTGTAACCTTGTTATGGGCTAAGGGGGCCCAGCCTGAAGGCCAGTTAGGGGGGATTTGGGGTGAGTGCTTATTTGTGCCCTGGGTACCCCTGGAACTATAGCAGGGTGACTGTTACCCCAATGTTTCTATATATCTGTAACCTTGTTATGGGCTAAGGGGGCCCAGCCTGAAGGCCAGTTAGGGGGGATTTGGGGTGAGTGCTTATTTGTGCCCTGGGTACCCCTGGAACTATAGCAGGGTGACTGTTACCCCAATGTTTCTATATATCTGTAACATGTGACCAGTCCTCCCAGGGGCCAGTTGAATGGATACTGTGTAATTGCCTGATACAGATTTCAGTGTAGGTTCTTCCCTCTCCCCCTATACAATGCCAGACATACAGTGTAGATTTGCCTGACAGGGTATTGATGCTGGGGTATATGAAACCTGTTGATCCTTTCCCCTTTCTGAAATAAAGAGTTGAAAGATAAAAGTGATTTCCAGCCTTGTTACCCTATAAATTAGGGGGGATTACCTATCACCAGCCTATGAGTTGAAGGGCAGTCTAATGGAAACCATGCTGTTCTCTGCATTGCTAATGTAATTGGTTAAAGACCTTCCAGTCTCTCTCTCTCATCACAGCCACGGAAGATCAAACAGGCCGGGCTCCTAATTAATACAGCAGCTTGCTAATAGAGCGGTTAACGAGGATTTACAGGGCACCCTTTTCATTTAGGCTTCACAGAGAGGAGACGCGTTAACATGAGAATACAGCCCTAGGGTGCAGGGCAAGGCTAGGGAGAGGCTGGGTACATGGGCCGGACCTATAGGGATGGGAGTTTAATGATTCATGAAACAAATTAAGCAAAAGAGGGTCACTTTGGTCCACTTAGTTTATTTTCCAGGCAATCCCCCCCCCCATCCCTGTTCCTTAATTAATATTTAATATCTGTTCCATTTCAGTTTATTTAAAAGTTTACTACCGTGATGAAGAAGAAAGGTTTTAATATGGGTCCGTTTGCCACCATTGCTGGGAGAGTTGCAATAGTTGCGGTTCCCATTGCGCCCAATAGGCACGGGGTACAAACGCCAAAAGAACGGGCGCACTGGTGCTGAACACCAGAAATGATGCCAACTGGCACAGCCAGGACCAATCAGATAACTGCTGTTGCTGGCAGCTACTGTGATTTGGGTTTAAAGGATAAGTAAACCTTTAAAAAAGTTATGTAAAACTGCTCAGAGTCCATTTCTAAGCACTTTTGCAATTTACGTTAATTATTTATTTTGTTTAGTTTCAGAGCTATTTAGGTTTGTATTAACTGCACTTATATTTGCCTATTTGTGTCTGTAAGTTACCCTCCCATATAGATTGTAAGCTCTACGGGGCAGGGACCTCCATCCTCTTGTGCCTTTGACTCTTACCCTCCCATATAGACTGTAAGCTCTACGGGGCAGGGACCTCCATCCTCTTGTGCCTTTGACTCTTACCCTCCCATATAGATTGTAAGCTCTACGGGGCAGGGACCTCCATCCTCTTGTGCCTTTGACTCTTACCCTCCCATATAGACTGTAAGCTCTACGGGGCAGGGACCTCCATCCTCTTGTGCCTTTGACTCTTACCCTCCCATATAGATTGTAAGCTCTACGGGGCAGGGACCTCCATCCTCTTGTGCCTTTGACTCTTACCCTCCCATATAGATTGTAAGCTCTACGGGGCAGGGACCTCCATCCTCTTGTGTCTTTGACTCTTACCCTCCCATATAGATTGTAAGCTCTACGGGGCAGGGACCTCCATCCTCTTGTGCCTTTGACTCTTACCCTCCCATATAGATTGTAAGCTCTACGGGGCAGGGACCTCCATCCTCTTGTGTCTTTGACTCTTACCCTCCCATATAGATTGTAAGCTCTACGGGGCAGGGACCTCCATCCTCTTGTGCCTTTGACTCTTACCCTCCCATATAGATTGTAAGCTCTACGGGGCAGGGACCTCCATCCTCTTGTGTCTTTGACTCTTACCCTCCCATATAGATTGTAAGCTCTACGGGGCAGGGGCCTCCATCCTCTTGTGCCTTTGACTCTTACCCTCCCATATAGATTGTAAGCTCTACGGGGCAGGGGCCTCCATCCTCTTGTGCCTCTGACTCTTAACTTATTGCAACTGTATCTTGTATTTATTGTTATACTGTGTATTTATCTATTATTATCTTAATAACCCCCTGTTTGTATTAATCTATTCTGTACAGTGCTGCGTACATAAGTAGCACTTTATAAATAAAGATATACATACAACTGCCAATATAATGAATTTTCTAACAACAGCACCACCTGCTGGTCAGCTCCTGTAACTGTACAGTCAGAGGGATATACCTTCAGAAGGAAATAGAAGAGTGTTCTGACGTTGCTCTGCTCAGGAAAGAGATGGAAAGGGCATCTGAGGCTTCTGATCTCTTACATTTTTTTATTTACTTATCCTTTGACGACCGACTTTAGGAGACCCATAACATATGTACTAGTCCACTGGGCGGATTATTATATATTTGGGTCTGAGAACCACGAGGGGATTTCTAAAGCAGGGGGAATCAGTTTGGTGTATCACAGAAAGAGACAGTGAATGTAGCACAAGTCACTAACATCGCCTGACTGCCCAAATACAAAGGGACCCTATCAGCACTATCAGCTATTTTTATAATTGATCTTTTCCATGTTGTCCTCACAGATGACAGCACATGGACAGATATGGCCATTCATTAAGGCCCGACCAACATATCCACCGAGCGAGCGAGCGCTACGGCGCTATCTGTTCCCATCAGCCTGTTGGACGCCCGTGTCCTGTTCATCTGGTACTGCCTTGCCGCTCTGTACCTTTAGGCAGGGTTCCTAACCGGGTCACTTTACATTACATTTCCTCTAGAAAAATTTGAATCAGCGATTTAATGATTAAATAAATGAACCAGGTCAGCAATCCTCAAAGCCCCCCGCTGATACTCCCCCCCCACCCCAGCTTTCCTCCAGCTGCAGCCCATTATTTCTATATAAAGGACACACATGAAAGCAAAACCCATCAGCTCCGGGGTCAGTGACTGTAAATGTACCCCAAAAGCACTAGAGGCAATAATAATAACATATCCGTGCAATTCTATGTCTGATAATTAAGTTATAGATTAAGTAAGAACTTGGATATATATGATTGTAAGCTCTACGGGGCAGGGACCTCCATCCTCTTGTGCCTTTGACTCTTACCCTCCCATATAGATTGTAAGCTCTACGGGGCAGGGACCTCCATCCTCTTGTGCCTTTGACTCTTACCCTCCCATATAGATTGTAAGCTCTACGGGGCAGGGACCTCCATCCTCTTGTGCCTTTGACTCTTACCCTCCCATATAGATTGTAAGCTCTACGGGGCAGGGACCTCCATCCTCTTGTGTCTTTGACTCTTACCCTCCCATATAGATTGTAAGCTCTACGGGGCAGGGACCTCCATCTTTTTGTGTCTTTGACTCTTAACTTATTGCAAATATGTCTTTTATTTATTTGTATATTGTTATACTTTGTATTTATCTATTATTATCTTAATAACCCCCTGTTTGTATTAATGTATCCTACTGTACAGCGCTGCGTACATAAGTAGCACTTTATAAATAAAGATATACATACATACATCCATATATATGTATTTAGGTAGGCAGCTGATAGGGAACAGGTCCCTTTAATCCAGAGATTTCCGTGGATTTAGAAAAGTGCCATTAATATTAATATGAATTAACCACTGATTAATTATTAAAGGGGATGTCAAACCCAAAATGGGAAAATGTAATAATAAGCAATTTTCCAATAAACATTCATTACACATTTTCACTGGGTTATTTGTGCAAGTGCGGCGGAAAGAAGTATCTATCTGCACCCCTTGGTTCTGACTATTGAAATAATGAAGCAGAAGGCAGCTCTTATACCACCAAGACTCCATTTCCCACAATGCCTTGCACGCTTCTGTTAATCGGGTGACTTCTGCTGCATTGTTTCAAGGGGGGAAGAACCAGCAGTGCAGGGAATTGAAAGAGCACAGCTATTTAAAAATATGCCTCTTCATACAAAGTGATCACTAGTATAGTGTAATAGTGGCGCAGGGCCATCTAGGGTACAGTTAGTATTAGTGGTTGTATATATAGTTTATGTATGTGAGTGGATAGATAGGTCAGTATGGGTTGTGGGTGCTGGGTTTACTTGGAAGGGTTGAACTTGATGGACTCTGGTCTTTTTTCAACCCTATGTAACTATCTAAGACTGCCATATAAATGTGCCCCTTCATGAACATTCAGGATAGGTGCAAGTGTCTCAGATGACACAGAGAAGGACCAATTCAGAGCACCCTGGGAGCCGGCACCTCTAATACAGGTGGGGGGAGTAGTGCTAGGAAGGGAAGGCAGGTTATAGTTGTAGGGGATTCAATTATTAGAAAGGTGGATAGGGTAATTTGTCGCAAAGACCCTACATGCCGAACTGTGTGTTGCTTGCCTGGTGCTAGGGTTCGGCATGTGGTGGAACGAGTGGACAGATTGTTGGGAGGGGCTGGGGAAGACCCGGCGGTCTTGGTACACATAGGTACCAATGACAAAGTTAGAGGAGGGGGGGAAGTCCTCAAGAACGATTTTAAAAAGCTAGGTGCGAAGTTGAGGGCGAGGACTTCCAAGGTAATTTTCTCAGAGATATTACCTGTGCCACGAGCAACATTAAGAAGGCAGCGGGAGCTCAGGGAGATTAATGCGTGGCTGAGAGATTGGTGCAGGGAGGAGGGCTTTGGGTTTCTCCAGAACTGGGCTGATTTCTCAATCGGCTACAGGCTCTTTGCCAGGGATGGGCTGCACCTCAATGATGATGGGGCAGCTGCTTTGGGGGAAAAGATGGCTAGAGGGTTGGAGGAGATTTTAAACTAGGAGTGGGGGGGAAGGGTGCAGCGGGAAATTCTGTGGTAGACAGGATAGATGAGGTAGTGGGCATAGTAAGGAAAATTGGGGGAGGAGACTTGCTTCGGGATACTGATAATGGCAGGGAGGCCCATAAGTTGTTTATACCTCATTCTCACGCCGGAACCAGTATTAAATGTATGTTTACCAATGCAAGGAGTCTGACTGGTACAATGGGAGAGCTGGAGGTACTGGCGTTGGAGCGGAAATATGATGTGATTGGAGTTGCTGAAACTTGGTTGAATGAGTCTCATGACTGGGCTGTTAATATTGGGGGGTATACATTGTTTCGGAGGGACAGGGGCAATAGGAAAGGAGGAGGAGTGTGTCTGTTCATTAAGCACGACTTAAAAGCAAATATTAAGGAGGAAGTGATGGGGGTAACAGAGGGAGCTGAATCCTTATGGGTTGAGCTTCTCACAGATAGTAAAGAATCTACCAAGCTAATTGTAGGGGTATGCTATAGACCCCCTAATGTAAGCGAAGAGGAGGAGGCCCAGCTCCTGTTGCAAATAGAAAAGGCTGCTAGTTTGGGGCAAGTGATAATAATGGGGGATTTTAATTACCCTGATATTGACTGGGGCAATAGTACTGCCAGGACAGTAAATGGGAACAAGTTTATAAACTTGCTGCACGACAACTTTTTGTCACAGGTTGTTGAGGAGCCAACCAGGAACCATGCTATACTAGATCTAGTGTTCTCTAATGACCCAGAACGTATAGCAAATGTGCAAGTGGTTGAACCCCTGGGTAATAGTGACCATAATGTTATTTCATTTGATGTTTGGTGCAGGAAACAAATTTACACGGGGGCAACAAAGACACTGAATTTTAGGAAGGCAAATTTTAGCTCCTTAAGGGCAGCGCTTCAGGGCATAGATTGGGGCATTATGTTTTCTGATAAAAATACAGAGCAGAAATGGTTGTCATTTAAAATGATATTAAATCATTACTGTTCTCAATTCATTCCATTAATAAGAAAAAGTAGAAGTGTTAAGAATCACCCCATGTGGCTTAACTCTGAGGTAAAGAAGTTAATAGGGAAAAAAAGGAAAGCTTTTAAGAAATATAAGTCAGAGGGGACAGTAGCTGCGTTTAGTGAATATAAACACTATAACAAGTGTTGTAAAACAGCAATCCGGAAGGCAAAGATAGAAAATGAGGAGCGCATCGCGGCCGAGGCCAAGACTAACCCCAAAAAGTTTTTTAAGTATATTAATAGTAAAAAGATGCAGGTTGAGGGTGTGGCCCCATTGAGTTATAGTAACAATATGTTTACAGCGGATACAGAAAAGGCAGATGTGCTTAACCAGTTCTTTTCTTCTGTGTATACAGTAGAGGAGCCAGTGGGCCAAGTCCCACCCAATAGCTTCACTGTTGCCTCAGCTCCAACTACACAGTGGTTGGCACAGGATATGGTGCTTAAAGGGTTACACACGATAAATGTAAACAAGGCACCTGGGCCAGATGGAATACACCCTCGGGTACTGAGAGAGCTAGGGGCAGAATTGCAGTGGCCCTTGTTTCTGATATTCTCAGACTCTCTTTCATCAGGTATGGTACCTAGTGATTGGAAGAAGGCGAATGTCACTCCCATATTTAAAAAGGGAATAAGATCTCAGCCTGGCAATTATAGGCCTGTAAGTTTGACATCCGTGGTGGGCAAGTTATTTGAAGGCTTGTTAAGGGATCACATTCAAAATTATGTAGTGGAGAATGGCATTATGAGCAGTAATCAGCATGGCTTTATGAAGGACAGGTCATGTCAGACCAATTTAATTGCTTTTTATGATGAGGTAAGTAAGAAGCTGGACAGTGGGGATGCAGTAGATATAATCTATTTGGATTTTGCCAAAGCATTTGATACCGTTCCCCACAAACGACTGCTTTCTAAGCTAAGGTCTATTGGTCTTAGTGAAGTCGTTTGCACATGGATAGAAAACTGGCTACAGGATCGGGTACAGAGGGTGGTTGTTAATGGCACATTCTCTACTTGGAGTAAGGTTCTCAGTGGGGTCCCTCAGGGTTCTGTACTGGGTCCACTTTTGTTTAATTTGTTCATAAATGACTTAGGGGAGGGTATTATGAGTAATGTATCAGTGTTTGCAGATGACACAAAACTCTGCAGACCAGTCAATTCTATCCAGGATGTGACATCCCTGCAGCAGGATCTTGACCAACTGGCAATCTGGGCAGCTAAGTGGCAGATGAGATTTAATGTGGATAAATGTAAGGTCATGCACCTGGGATGTAAAAATATGCAAGCCCCGTATAACCTTAATGGGACTGCACTAGGCAAATCCATAATGGAGAAGGATCTTGGAGTCCTTGTAGATAATAAACTTGGCTGTAGCAAGCAATGCCAGGCAGCAGCTGCAAGGGCAAACAAGGTTTTGAGCTGTATTAAAAGGGGTATAGATTCACGGGAGGAGGGGGTTATTCTTCCCCTTTACAGAGCACTGGTAAGGCCCCATCTAGAATATGCTGTTCAGTTTTGGTCTCCAGTGCTCAAACGGGACATTATTGAGCTAGAGAGGGTCCAGAGAAGGGCAACTAAGCTGGTAAAGGGTATGGAAAGTCTCGGTTATGAAGAAAGACTGGCCAAGTTGGGTCTGTTTACACTGGAGAAGAGGCGCTTAAGAGGTGACATGATAACTATGTATAAATATATAAGGGGATCATATAATAACCTTTCTAATGTTTTATTTACCAGTAGGTCCTTCCAACGGACACGAGGGCACCCACTCCGTTTAGAAGAAGGGAGGTTCCATTTAAATATTCGGAAAGGATTTTTTACAGTGAGAGCTGTGAAGTTCTGGAATTCCCTCCCCGAATCAGTTGTACTGGCTGATACATTATATAGCTTTAAGAAGGGGCTGGATGGATTCTTAGCAAGTGAGGGAATACACGGTTATGGGAGATAGCTCTCAGTACAAGTGAGGGAATACAGGGTTATGGCAGATAGCTCTTAGTACAAGTTGATACAGGGACTGGTCCGATTGCCATCTTGGAGTCAGGAAGGAATTTTTTCCCCTCTGAGGCAAATTAGAGAGGCTTCAGATGGGGTTTTTGCCTTCCTCTGGATCAACTTGTAGTTAGGCAGGTTAGGTATAGGCATTATGGTTGAACTTGATGGACGTATGTCTTTTTTCAACCCAACTTACTATGTTACTATGTATGTAATTACCCTTTATCTGACAGCCTCATTGGTATTTACTGCACTGCTGCATGGGGCGGCCTTTGTCTGATTTAGTTATTTAAGTGGAAGAGATAAATGTTTCAAAGGCAAAACAAGCAAGGCATTTGGAACTGATGGGCTTAGACCAAAAATGGGACAACATCCATGCTTACTCCAAGAAGGGTACCCCAGAGAAAGAACACACTCCCATTAATGCACACTAGGGGGAGCTACCTGACATACCTGTACCAGTAGGGCTCTAACCACTGGTGTAACAACAGGGGGCTCAGACCCCACAGCCGTGGGCAGGCCTGCAAGTCAGGAATCAGGGGTTTACAGCAATTTTTATACATCAGAGGTCCATTGGGGGGCGCCTGCAAATCTTTCTTTGAGCAAGTGCCTGGGTCCCCTTAGTTATGCCCCTGCCCAATAGATATACTATCACCTGGTAGGGTAACATTGGGGCAGGGCTGATTTTGCACCCTGTGCCACCCTGAGGAGGCTTTTGTGATGCCCCCTCTCTCACACCCCATGCTTACCTTAGCACCGAGGGGGGCCCAAGGGGGGGTCACTAATTAGCACAATTTTGCCAAACCCTGGCATACAGTAAGTTCAGACCACCAACTCACGGGTCACAATCAGGGTCACCAGCGACCCCCCCCCCCTTCTGTTAGAACTTTCTAGGGGGTGGGGTCTTTCCCTTTATAGTTAAGCCCCTGGGCAACCCCCCTGCTGGGACACTTGGGCACTAAATAACTAAAAGGGACACTGAGACTAAATGCTATATACTGTAAAATAGCTATTTGCCAATTCCTTACATTTAGTACTTATTACCAGATCAAATGCCCCTCCTGGGGTAGATTGTAAGCTCTACGGGGCAGGGGCCTCCATCCTCTTGTGTCTTTGACTCTTACCCTCCCATATAGACTGTAAGCTCTACGGGGCAGGGACCTCCATCCTCTTGTGTCTTTGACTCTTACCCTCCCATATAGATTGTAAGCTCTACGGGGCAGGGACCTCCATCCTCTTGTGTCTTTGACTCTTACCCTCCCATATAGATTGTAAGCTCTACGGGGCAGGGACCTCCATCCTCTTGTGCCTTTGACTCTTACCCTCCCATATAGATTGTAAGCTCTACGGGGCAGGGACCTCCATCCTCTTGTGTCTTTGACTCTTACCCTCCCATATAGATTGTAAGCTCTACAGGGCAGGGACCTCCATCCTCTTGTGTCTTTGACTCTTACCCTCCCATATAGATTGTAAGCTCTACGGGACAGGGACCTCCATCCTCTTGTGTCTTTGACTCTTACCCTCCCATATAGATTGTAAGCTCTACGGGACAGGGACCTCCATCCTCTTGTGCCTTTGACTCTTACCCTCCCATATAGATTGTAAGCTCTACGGGGCAGGGACCTCCCTCCTCTTGTGCCTTTGACTCTTACCCTCCCATATAGATTGTAAGCTCTATGGGGCAGGGACCTCCCTCCTCTTGTGCCTTTGACTCTTACCCTCCCATATAGATTGTAAGCTCTACGGGGCAGGGACCTCCATCCTCTTGTGCCTTTGACTCTTACCCTCCCATATAGATTGTAAGCTCTACGGCGCAGGGACCTCCTTCCTCTTGTGCATTTGACTCTTACCCTCCCATATAAATTGTAAGCTCTACGGGGCAGGGACCTCCATCCTCTTGTGCCTTTGACTCTTACCCTCCCATATAGATTGTAAGCTCTACGGGGCAGGGACCTCCATCCTCTTGTGCCTTTGACTCTTACCCTCCCATATAGATTGTAAGCTCTACGGGGCAGGGACCTCCATCCTCTTGTGTCTTTGACTCTTACCCTCCCATATAGATTGTAAGCTCTACGGGGCAGGGACCTCCATCCTCTTGTGCCTTTGACTCTTACCCTCCCATATAGATTGTAAGCTCTACGGGGCAGGGACCTCCATCCTCTTGTGTCTTTGACTCTTACCCTCCCATCTAGATTGTAAGCTCTACGGGGCAGGGACCTCCATCCTCTTGTGTCTTTGACTCTTAACTTATTGCAACTGTATTTATCTGTATTTATTGTTATACTTTGTATTTATCTATTATTATCTTAATAACCCCGTTTGTATTAATGAGTTCTACTGTACAGCGCTGAGTACATAAGTAGCACTTTATAAATAAAGATATACATACATTTAACGACTAGTAACACCAGAATACCTTTAACACCTCTCCAATAGGCACCATTTCTAGAAAACCTGATACATATACAGTAGTTTTTCAAATAGCTATAAGGTTTTGTGGGTGAGACAAGAATATATATTATCAGTCAGTAGGTATCACTGGTACAGCTGGGCCTATAACCTACAGATGGTTCCTCCATAGAAAGGAAAGCTCAGTATGGCTCTGCCAGACCTCTCCTGTCCGTTCCTATTGAGTCCAGCACAGAACCCCAGGCCTGAGTGTCACTCACTGGCAGGGGATGAGCTTCTAATGTAGATTTCAAGGGCAGTTATGAAAGTGTATATGACAGCTGGACGTTGCACTGCGGAGAGGGCTCTATGGCTCCTCACTCCCCTTCGCCTAGAGGTTAATGTGCAAGGGGGCTGATAATGTGCAGACGGGGGGATTTGGAACAGATCATTAGAGGATTCTATTCCCTGGGGGCATCCATTAAATAATGAGCCAAGTGTCGGAGAGATGCTGGCTGTGAGCAGGGGATCGATACCCGGGGGGGAACGTTTGTGCACGAGAGGCGAGCCAGATGGAATCTACCTGCTGTTTGGCAGCTTCCAGTCCAGTTTATTTGTCATTTAAAAGCAAATGGGCAAGTACCGGGGTTGGAAAAGTGTCCTCGGTGCTTATAGGCCCACCTTCATTATTGTTTGTAATTTGCCACCAATTTGAAGTTCAATTGTTTTGACCTCTCCCTTATCTCCTCGTGATTGGTGGATATATTTATTTAGCATTCATAAAGGATCATCCAGTAAGAACGCTGTATGCTTTCTGCGCTGTCCCGACTCAGGTTGCCCAGCATCAGCTTTTCAGGGGTTAATTAAAGCCAGATATGAGAAGCTCTGATTACAGGGAGGCCATTTCCCCTTCAGTCCCATATTAAGCAAATAATTCTAATTTTTGGGGGGGATGTGGCTACGGGGAGTGTTGGGCCACAGAGCAAACAACCTTTGGGGGGGGTCAAAATCCCTGGAAAGTAACAATATGACATTTTCAATTAAATGCTACAAAAAAATAGGTCTTTAGTAACTTTTTGCTGTTTTGATCAAATCGGACTAGGCCGGCGGGGCATGGGGAAAAAACCCAGAAACGACCCAGACCCGAACCTCGTCCACTGATCTCCTTCTACCAATCGCACTGAAGATAAATACATATGTGCTGGGGGTGGGCAGATGACTGGGGCCCTTGGGGGTGTGTGGGAGCCCGTGGGGTGTAAGCCCTGGTGGTCCCTGCACCCCTCAGTCCTGCCCTGATGACTGCCAGGGTTTTTCGTGGTTTCTGGGAGTGTTAATGCAACAACAGCTGATAAGTCCTAGGTTGGGAAATCCTATTTTATATAAATTACTATTATATAGGGGCCTCTCAAAGTTTGTCCTACTTTGGGCCCCATCACTGCCAAAGCCAACCCCAATACCAGCCTGCCAAACAGAATCACAAAGTAAAAACACAAAACCATTGTAAACAATAAATCAAAAGATAAATTGCAAAGGAGTTTACATTTTTAACTATCTTTAGGTTAGTTTCCCCTTTAAAGATGACTCCGCCTCCCTGAATGTTCTTACAAGTCAAGCATTTAATGGTTTAATGACAAACACATTATATCCAGTCAGCCGTTATTTACTGAGTGCCTGGGGGGGGGGGGGGGGTAGGGACGATTAAGTGGAGGGAGTTGACGAAGGGTGAAATTATTCAAATGACATGTTCTGATTTTGGGGGGGGACCAGAGATTTCCAAGCAAACAAGCAAAGCTGCAGGAAAACAAACAGCGGGCCGAGGTTATAAGTTTCCATTCCATGTACATGTTGGGTTGGGTACATGTCGGGTACAGGGGGGCGGCTGTATTAACCCTTTAAGTGCTGCCTGCCATTCCCTCTCCATCAGTGGTAGAATACTATGGTTTCAGGGGGCGGAGTCAGAGGCCACTCATGGTTCCCTGCAGAACTGCGCCATACAAGCCTCTCCCTCATATAAAGCGGGACATTTGGTGCCAATAAATGGTTTATTTGTTGGTGCCTTATTGTGCAAATAAACAGCATGATGTTTAGGGTTAAATCCAGTGACCCTGTGCTGAGCAATGAAAGAGTTTTATTCTGGTTTCTTCCATGATCAGCGCATACATGGTGGGACCCCTGCTAAACTCCGAGGCACAAGGGACCCAGCAGTATTCAGTCGGTGCCATTTATAGTCTCCCAGTACAAGTCTAATAGCCCTTAATGCAGCAGCAGTGGTGTAAACAACAGACCCCCCCCCCCCACCGCACCCGTATCTTTCAGAGAGAGGACCTGGAGCGGAGTTGTAGTTCAGCCCATCCCTGATCTATTCTTTATATAGTAACATGACCTCTACAAGTCTGTGTATGGGTCAATATCCAACCAATATCTGGGCGAAAGTCAGGCAGATATGTGTCAGGCAGTAACATAGTAAGTTAGGTTGAAAAAAGACGTACGTCCATCACGTTCACCCATAATGCCTATATATAACCTGCCTAACTGCTAGTTGATCCAGAGGAAGGCAAAAACCCCATCTGAAGCCTCTCTAATTTGCCTCAGAGGGGAAACAATTCCTTTCCGACCCTATTAGAGCATTGATGTAGTCCTCATTCTACGGGTCCCTGTAAGCCCACTGTATGATTTGACTTTTGGCCTCCGAGTCAACTATCAGATCAGGCCAATTTGGCCTTCAGCTCACCAAACAGGTGGGACCTTACATAAAGTTGCCACCTTTGCTGCCAGCGAGAGCCAGCCGAAGATGTTGGGGTAATGACATGGCGGAAGCAGTGGGGTTTGGGGGCGGTCCGGTGATGTTGTGGGCAGGGCTTACCGTGTGGTTGGATAGAATTTGTCCACTTTTTACAAACCGAAGAACCTGACAGGAGGTTTAAAGGGGCTGCTCACCTTTTGATTAACTTTTAATATGATGTAGAGATATTTTGAGCCATTTTGTAATTGGTCTTCATTGCAGTTTTTTTTTAATTATTTAGCTTTTTGTTCAGCATATCTCCAGTTTGGGGAATTTTTTTCAGCAGCTTATATAGTTGCTAGGGGCCAAATTACCCTAGCAGCCATTCAGTGGTTTGAATGAGAGACTGGAATATGAATAGGAGAGCACCTAAATAGTAAGATAAGCCTGAAAAAAATGACAATAACAATAACGTTGTAGACTCACAAAGACTGTTGGGGTCAGCGACCCCCATTCGGAAGCTTGAAATAGTCAGAAGAAGAAGGGAAATAATTCCAAAACGATAAAAAATAAATAATGAAAACAAATTGAAAAGTTTCTAAGAATTGGTCATTCTATATACTAAAACTTGAAGGTGAAAAACCCCTTTAATACTGGAGCACCCCTTTAATCACCTGTAGCTAATGGATGCCCCTGCCCTGCAGACAGTAGTGTAACTATAGAGGGAACAGACCCTGCAGATGTTGGGGGGGGGGCTCAGCGGGGAGGGAAACACAAGTGGGGCGAAGATGACTTCAGGGGGTGGGAATCGGGCTGGCTAATGGCTTGGGGTGGGGAATGGGTGGTTGGGGGGCCTGGGGGGGGTGTACACTAATTACCCCACTGCTTGCAGATCCTAGCCATGAAGCCATGAAGCGGCCAGGCACGGACCACAGGGGATTTCTCACAGTGTCCAGCCATCCCAGTCTGACCTTGAAACAGAATTTCAGTGCAACTACTCAGGTGTTTGCATTCATTACTCTAACCCTAGATCAGTTAAAGCGAATTGAGACTAACGCCTTATGTAAATGGGACTAAAGGTCCCCATACACGCTGAGATCCGCTCGCTTGGCGAGATTGCCAAGCGAGTGGATCTGCACCCGATATCCCCACCTACGGGTGGGCAATATCGGGGAGCGTGTAGTTAAAAAAAATAATAATTCGATCGAATTATATTGGCGGCAATGGGGCAGTCGGTTCGGGGGCCACATCAACGAGCCGATGCGGTCCCTGATCCGACTGGATTTTCTAACCTGGCCGATCGAGATCTGGCCAATTTCAGGCCAGATATCGGTCGGGCAGGCCCCTTGTTTCTGCCCATACACGGGCCGATAAGCTGCCGAATCAGTCCAAGGGACCGATATCGGCAGCTACAATCTGCCCGTGTATGGGGACCTTAAGGGTGAAGACACATGGAGCTACTAGTAGCAGCTACTTGTCACGGCTACTAAAATAGACAGTGCCGATCATTTACTGATAATTGTCTCTAAGAGGGAGATTTACTAATCCACAAACGGTCCGAAGGCGTCCGAATGCGTTTTTTTCATAATGATCTGTATTTTTGCGACTTTTTCATCGCCGTCGCAACTTTTTTCGTATGTTCTCCGACTTTTTCGTCGCTGTCGCGACTTTTCTGTATATGACGAAATAGTTGCACAAAATACGATAAAGGCACGGCGGCGACGAAAAAGTTGCGACAAATATGAAAAAATTGCGTCGGCGACGAAAAAGTTGCAAATTTTTGTTTCCAATACGATTTTTTCCCTTTCGGGATTTGGATTCGTGGATTAGTAAATCTGCCCCTAAGTGTGTTTAGTAACCTTGGAAAAGTAGCTGCTACTGTAGCCCAGTGTGTCTTCATCCTTAGAGTTACACTGACTGGCGGCCCAAGGAACAGGGGGGCTATATTGAAATCCCCCTCCCCAGCCACTCTCCTACCTGAAGAACCCCTGGGGGTTCAGTCTAGGGGTTGCTCTGCGCACTGGGCCCTTCCCAGTCTTCTAAATTGTAAAATAGAATAGGAAACACCTACAGGGCATTTAAATACATGTTGTTAATGCCAAAGACGATGGGACTCAAAAGTCCGTTTTTCGTTCTAGCGGAAGGTGCGTGGGTTAAATCAGTCCCTACACAGACATTTAGCTCTACAAACAATACATAGCTCTTAAAAGCTCTGTAAGGCGATACCCCCCCAAGCAGGGCAAAACCAGGCTGCCCAGAGTCACCTGCGACCTCCACTTAAGGCATTAGCCCATACCAGGGGAACTGGCCCTGGCTAATCCCGGGATTAACCCTTTATATTGGCGTGTAAGCATATGTATTTCAGACTTTTGACCCATTGTTCCATTTAACTCCTTCCCTCCCAGCATGAAATCTCTGGGGGGGGGGCCTCCTGACCACGGGTGGGATATGGCCCTGTCACTCAACTTCAATTCTTTAATTTGCTCGTGGATGCCAATCAATGGGGCCCGCCCCAGGGAGCGGTAACCAAACTCTTGTGTTTTTTTTGTGGTCGTTACGTTAAAAGCTTTCAGTAACTGTGACAGCTTCATCTTTCCAGAAAAGGGGGCGCTCAGGCGAGGAATTTAATCCTCCATTGCTCCCCCCCAGACAGTAGCCATACTGGGAGATATATACTGTATATACGGTGCCTCCATATGCCTGTTACCCACTTTGGCTTCACCCACAGTTGAGTTGGAGAGGCATCAGGAGTTCTAGCCCACCAACCATTTTAATACCTCCAGTAAACCGATCATTCTAATGCCTTTATTTCAATTTTTTTCTGCCGTTGGTCTTATTTACCCTTTCTCACTTCTCCATAATTATCTCCATTCTTTCCATCCCTCCTTCCCTCTTTCCTCGTCTTACTCCACCTCATCCATCCTTTCTTCTCCCCTTCTTTATTCCTCATCTCCGCCCAATTTGGCTTTCTACTTCCTAACCAGGTTTTTATCTTCTTCTCTCTTCTTCTTCACTTTATATAATAGGGTTCCAACATTTTTTACCATAATCTGAAAGATCTGCTCACTAAGTGACCAAAAAATATGCCCTCTACAATGGGAATGCAGGCCATTGGGGCAAGGTCCACCTCAAGGAAGCCATTAGGTCCTGGCCTGGATGGAATTTTTTAAACCTGTACGATTATTATGATACTTTTATCAGCCTGTATAAGGCAACCTTAAACTGAGGCAAGAAATAGCTGATACTTATGGAATAAAGACAGCTGATGCCCCCTACCTCCCAGGACCACCCATTACACTACTGATACTGACAAGGCTTGTATTACGCCACCAGATTGCAAGCAGTTGGGAACGCAGATTGCTCTAATCCTATAAAAGCTGCAGGAATGTGACCCCTAGTGAGTTATTTATTTATGGTAATGCTGTGGGTAAATTCTGTAGGACTGCACTCAACTGACGCTGGCTAGATTGTGAGCTCTTTTTCAATTATGGATAAAACCTTTATCTTTTAAACTGTTCTACACATGATTGCTCAGCAGAGATAGGGAAGGGTCCTACCAGATAGATGTTGTTGGAAGGAGCTGCTATGGGTGCAATACGCGTATAGTGTAGGTGAGTTGAATTACTTTTTGCCCTTTGCTGCAGAGAGATATTATGTCTGTGTAACTCGCCCGGCTGTAGTCACTCTAGTGAGGGGTTCCCAGACTCCCACCCACGTTTCCCACAGAGAAGACATGCTCTCAACTTTGATTTCCCCCTCCGTCGCTCTGAATTTATTATGATAACTCCTTTGCAGGTTTATTTTGCTCCCCCTGGGGAGCTTGGGGTCTGCAACCTGACATAACTTGGAGCGCTCTTCAGTTCAGTTCACTGCTGACGCTGCGGGTTTACAAGGGCAGGGTGGGAATTCCATCTACCCCTGGTCTCTTGGCCAGGAAAATGTCCTTTGTAAAGATGCAAGTGATTCATTAATGCGGTGATTGTTCTATGCAGTTTGCTTTCTTATTGGCTTAGGAGCTGCTGGGAGTTATAATTCTGCAGCCTGAATACGCAGGTACCTGATGCCTCTGTAGTGCTCACCCATTTATTGCTCTAACGACCCCACAGCTTTTACTAATGGACGGCACCCACACTGGAGACTAGACAGGGGCAATTGCTGTATATGTTACTCTGTATGTCCAATGTATGTAACCCACTTATTGTACAGCGCTGCGGGATATGTTGGCGCTTTATAAATAAATGTTAATAATAATAATAATAATATAGATTGTAAGCTCTTTTGGGCAGGGCTCTCTTCCCCTCTTGTATCGGTTACTGATTGCTTTATATGTTACTCTGTATGTCCAATGTATGAAACCCACTTATTGTACAGCACTGTGGGATATGTTGGCGCTTTATAAATAAATGTTAATAATAATAATAATGTAGATTGTAAGCTCTTTTGGGCAGAGCTCTCTTCACCTCTTGTATCGGTTACTGATTGCTTTATATGTTACTCTGTATGTCCAATGTATGTAACCCACTTATTGTACAGCGCTGCGGGATATGTTGGCGCTTTATAAATAAATGTTAATAATAATAATAATATAGATTGTAAGCTCTTTTGGGCAGGGCTCTCTTCCCCTCTTGTATCGGTTACTGATTGCTTTATATGTTACTCTGTATGTCCAATGTATGAAACCCACTTATTGTACAGCGCTGCGGGATATGTTGGCGCTTTATAAATAAATGTTAATAATAATAATAATGTAGATTGTAAGCTCTTTTGGGCAGAGCTCTCTTCCCCTCTTGTATCGGTTACTGATTGCTTTATATGTTACTCTGTATGTCCAATGTATGTAACCCACTTATTGTACAGCGCTGCGGGATATGTTGGCGCTTTATAAATAAATGTTAATAATAATGTACCCCCCTCACTCACTACCCAACGTCCTGCACTTGCAACCTGCCAGCTCCAGCGACTTCTCCCCCAGCTATTACTAATGGAGGGCACCCACCCTGGGGCCTAGGAGGACAGGAGACCTGGTAGCAGTTTCATTCATATACCCAGTCCCCAGTCTGGTTACCAATTATGCCATCTGGGGCCAAGGCTGCACCCCAAAAAGTCATCTCTAGTAACTTTAAGAACCAAATTTCAAGAGCATGGAGTGGGTAAAGGGGCGGCATTACGGCATAAAAGAGACTAGGAGAATAAAGGTGTGGAAAGGAGGAAAAATAGTTTGGAAAGCGGGCTAAGGTCTAAGGTTTTCTGGTGGGCCCCTGGGGTCCCAGTCCAACACTGGCCCTATGTATTCAGAGAGGTGCAACCCACCATTCTGGCAGGTGAATTCCAAATTCCAGGGCTTTGCACTTATTTTTTTTTGCACCATGTTTCACGTTCTAGCAACCAGGCAGTGGATAAAATGCCAGAGGGGAAGGTGTAGCGGATATAGCATGCACATAGTAACAATACCAATTCACAACCTTGAGAATCTCGCCTCTCACTTTGCTTTTTGGAGTCACAGGTTCTAAAGGCAAACTAGCAGAACTAGCTGCTGAGATAACCGGTGTCTGTTAAGGTGGCACTTCCACCTTAAATAGTAGGAATGAATGAAGAAACAGAAGCGACGATGGAGAGGTGAGGCCGGAGGGTTTGTGACTGCTGCTAACAGGGGAGCAAGTGCTTTTTGTGCAGCACAGAACGACACCTTGGGGGCAAGCTTTAGCTCCTTACTGCCGGAACTCCTTGCCATGTCAGTGCATTAATAAATCAGCCCCCCCAGTGCCGGCCTGGACCTGGGCTCTACATTAGGCGTGTGTTTCTAGCCATAACCTCTTCCATATGCCATTAAATATGTATGTTTAGATATGTACATGTAAACACAGAGACTTGCCCTGCAGTTTCTCATTGGCACATGGAGATTTACAGGAAACTTCTCCTATTGTATAACTTGGTACATTCCTATCAGCATTGTGTGTATGTGTATGTGCCGGGCAGGCAGCTAGTAACACACATACACACTCTGAAATACACACACCTGCCTTCATGGGGGGAGCTGGAATGATACAGACACTGACAGACACAGAGGTATATACACAGACACATAGGCAAAGATAAAAGCAAAGATCAACAAATATATATGTACTGACATATTGCACCTGATTTATCGCAGAGCATCACAGGGAGTATAGAAAGAAACAGAAAGATAGATAGATAGATAGATAGATAGATAGATAGATAGATAGAAAGAAAGGATAGATGGATAGATATAGATAGATAGATAGATAGATAGATAGATAGATAGATAGATGGATAGATATAAAGGATAGATGGATAGATAAATAATAGGTAGATGGATGTAAAAATACATTGATGTGAAACAATGATAAAAACACAAATAGAGGAAGATAAATTATTAGAAAGATAGACACAAACATATAAAGGGATGATAGGAAATTAT